>NC_134211.1:105341602-105439102 GCF_965140235.1 Caretta caretta
GTGTTTCACCACCCTCCTAGTGAAAAAGTTTTTCCTAATATCCAATCTAAACCTCCCCCACTGCAACTTGAGACCATTACTCCTCGTTCTCTCATCTGCTACCATTGAGAACAGTCTAGAGCCATCCTCTTTGGAACCCCCTCTCAGGTAGTTGAAAGCAGCTATCAAATCCCCCCTCATTCTTCTCTTCTGCAGGCTAAACAATCCCAGCTCCCTCAGCCTCTCCTCATAAGTCATGTGTTCCAGACCCCTAATCATTTTTGTTGCCCTTCGCTGGACTCTCTCCAATTTATCCACATCCTTCTTGAAGTGTGGGGCCCAAAACTGGACACAGTACTCCAGATGAGGCCTCACCAATGTTGAATAGAGGGGAACGATCACGTCCCTCGATCTGCTCGCTATGCCCCTACTTATACATCCCAAAATGCCATTGGCCTTCTTGGCAACAAGGGCACACTGCTGACTCATATCCAGCTTCTCGTCCACTGTCACCCCTAGGTCCTTTTCCGCAGAACTGCTGCCTAGCCATTCGGTCCCTAGTCTGTAGCTGTGCATTGGGTTCTTCCGTCCTAAGTGCAGGACCCTGCACTTATCCTTATTGAACCTCATCAGATTTCTTTTGGCCCAATCCTCCAATTTGTCTAGGTCCTTCTGTATCCTATCCCTCCCCTCCAGCGTATCTACCACTCCTCCCAGTTTAGTATCATCCGCAAATTTGCTGAGAGTGCAATCCACACCATCCTCCAGATCATTTATGAAGATATTGAACAAAACCGGCCCCAGGACCGACCCTTGGGGCACTCCTCTAGCTGAGGGAAATAGTATAGTTTCTGCACCCAGTAGGGGTGCTTGCATGGGCCCTCCATGCCTGAGTGAATATCACCAATATGAGGAGCTGCAGAAGTGCATTCAGACCCAGAGGACAAAGTAAGCAGATTCTGAGTGATGTGATTAAAAAAAGCTTTCACGGTGAGAAGAAAACTGAACCCACTTTCCCTGGGACAAGAAGAGGCAATAGGTTCTGTGTTTTCCCCTTTATTGATTAAGCCTGGAAGTAGAGTCAGCTATGTTGGGCTGGTCCCTCTGGGAAAGCACTTGATTAATGAGGGAGGGACTGCTGGGGCAGGACACCAGGGTTATCTCTGCCCTTTTCCAGAAGGGGGATGGATCCTTCCACCTGGACAGCAGAGCTGAGCTGGGCAGGGAAGATCTTGGTTTAACATCAGCCAAAGCGGAGACACCTGTGAGTCCTGCAACCACAGAGGGTCTTCCTCTGTCTCCCTGTGCAAAGAGCATGAAGAAAACAGAGCCTTCAGGGTTTCATAGCTGCATATCCACAGCCCCAAATTAGCAGGGTCTCCTCACTGAGAGCAGGCCTTGAAACTCGGAGTATTCTTCTGATTAAAATGTATCTCTACCTACCTCTGGAGGCAAAAGGCCACTGTTTTGATGTTTACAGGAGGCCGGTTTGTCCACAGGTTGGCCCTGTGAAGGTGAGTACAGCACTTATCTTGTATGTCACTGCACTGTCAGCACAGTGTGTGAGCCCATTGCCTGACGTGGGATGTGAAGCTAGGACCTTCTGGTCTGGAGGCCAGAGTGCTAATGCAGCACTGTGTTCTTCACTTTGAAGTGTCATCAGTGAACTTTGCTAAAAGTGTTCTGTAAAAAGAAACAGCAGCAGCAGGTCTGTCTTCTATTCTTTCAGGGTTGCTGGCTCTGAACATTATCACCTCCTAATGCATGTAAACTATCTGATGACTCAATTATATTTAAATCCTCCAAATGTGAAGAATTTGTGCTTATTTCTTAGGAGATAAACATTTTAACAATGGCTGGATAGAAAGTCTGAACTAGAGGAAACCTGATGTGGAATTTACTTGATGCAGCAATAGCACCCCGTGCTGTGACCTGGTCACCTCTCACAAACGACGTAAGGTGAGCCAAGAGAATGACTTCAAGGAAAAAACAGATTGCAGCCACTGGTTCTGGTGACTCAGTAGGAGGCACTCTTCCCTCTGAATCCATATTGCCTAATCATAGTGATGATGGACTCTGGAGCTGCTGACAGTGGTATGAGGTGTGAAACCAGAGTCCTTACCACTTGTGATCCTATGGTTCTATCTGAAAGAATAAGGATGTTACCCTGTTCTCCTGGTCACTTTCAGATTCGATAACTGTGTTCTGCATACCCAAATCTTCCCCTTGTGTTTCCAGTCACACATGGTGATCTTCACTGTCTGTTCTGAACTGCTAATTCATGCTGATTTGCTTTGTTCAAAGGTTGCAGGTCTTCCATACCATTAGTGACTTCTTTTCAGTGATGGGTGAATTATATGTATTTAAAATTTAATAATCAGTTTGCTGAGCAATTTAGGATCTTAAATTAAAGGTGCAATTTTAATGCCACTCATCATTATTATCAAACCCACCTATACTTGGCCTAATGGGTCAACTGGCAGTGCCTTCCACCACCACTTGCGGACCTGGATTTGAGTCATCTTCAGGACTCCCAGATTATGAACAGTTGGGGTTTGAGTATATAATACACTGGTTTAACAGAGTGATCACCTCTTTCTGAGTGACTATAACAGACTATAACTATAACTATTGCCTGCCTCTTGTTCACAACTAACAGTTACTGCATTAGCTCAATAGCTACAGTGCTTTGAGGGCTGAAAGTCCCAGATTGGATTCCCTCACTGACTGTCTTGGTGTCTGCATATGTGTTGCCAAGTTTGTTAGAAGAGTCCACTCAGGACTTGATTCAATGCCTGTTAAAGTCAACGTGAGTCTTTCCATTGGAAGAAGCAGGATGGGGCAGAGGAGAAGATGAAGTTACTATTCACAAGAAGCAGCTTTATTGGTACTTCTGGCTCCAGAGTAAACTTCCAGAGCCAAATCTGCAAAATGCATGTGCCCTGTTGGGTTTGTCAAAGTCAGGCATGAATACACACCCCAGCTCACTCATCTAAGCTGGATGTGTGCAATAGCAAATATGCACTGTACAGGTTTGGCCCTGGCTCAGCAAAGACTGTCTAGCCTTCAAAATGCAGGGATAGAGTGGTAACTAGATGGAGGGGGGGGGGGATGGAATTTTAAGTGGGCATCCTAATAGCTTGGCTGTTAGAGCCCTCTTGGCAAATGTTGCTGGCTAGAACACAGAAGCAGGGAGTAGAACAGTCTGCATTTGATTCTTTAGAACCCACCTGCCAATAGAAATAAAAGCACATGCTCCAAACCTAACTTCCGTGAGAATGATTCCTTTAGAAAAGCCCTATAGCTACACAGTCCAGCGTGGGGGGGAAATGTAGGAAATTTGACAAGAGAGAATTGCTACCAGTTCAGCTTTGGATCTGTCCCATCCTTCCACTTTGTAAAGCCAGAAAGGGGTTGGGTTTTGTTTGCAGATTGCTCAGCCCATTCTACAGCTGACATTCCCAATAATTACAGTAAACACAGTGATGCAACACACAGTACTGTATATGAGAATGTACCTTCTTTTGCATTCAGTTCCGCATGCCCTGGCTTCTTACTGGTATCTTCATTTCAGTTTGGGGTTAAAGACCAAATTGTAGACCCCTCCAGTATGTTGTGTTCAGTCGTCTTTTCTCTTGCTCTCTCTGAAGTCTAAAAATTCAGGCCAGATTCTGATCTCAATCTCGCCAGTTAATACCTCAGTGCAACTCCACACATGCCAACATAACACAGAACAAAATCTGGCCCTTTGTGTTCTGTAAGTGGTAGTAAGCTAGCCACTTGTCCAATATGAAGAGTATTCTGATAGAGCAAAGTAAACTAATCAGGAAATACTGGAGTCCCTAGCCCAGTGGTCACCAACCGGTCGATTGTGATCGACTGGTCAATCCTAGAGGATCTCCCGGTCGATCGCAATCTCCGGTGGCAGCACAGTGTGGCTGCTGCCAAGGCTACCCTGGCCCCACACCACTCCTGGAAGCAGCCACTGCAGCCCCACGGCCCTGGGGGAAGGGGGCCAGAGTCTCTGTCCATGTGCACTGCTCCTGCCTGCAAGCACCGCTCCTGCAGCTCCCATTGGCTGGGAGAGCTGCAGGGGTGGTGCTTGCAGAGAGGGGCAGCGCAGGGAGCCACGTGCCCCCACCCCAGGGGCTGCAGGGGCATGTTGGCCCCTTCCGGGAGTGGGGTAGGCAGGGAGCCTGCCTTAGCCTCGCTGCGCCCGCCACGGACCGGGAGCCATTAGAGGTAAGTGCTGCCTGGCAGGAGGCTGCACCTGATCCCTGAGCCCCCTCCCAGAGCCTGCACCCCAACCCCCAGCCCCCTTCCAGAGCCAGCAACACATACACCCTTCTGCACCCTGAACCCCCTCCTGCACCCCAAGCCCCAGCCGTCACCACCTTCCCTGGGCCAGCACCCTATAGCTTGCACCCCAACCCCCTGCCCAGCCATAACCCCTCTCCCAGAGCCAGGACCCTGTACCCCCTTCTGCACCCCAACACTCTTCCCCAGTCCAGAGACCCCTCCTGCACCCAAATTCCTTCTGAGAATGTATCCCAACATGCATCCGATGAAGTGAGCTGTAGCTCACGAAAGCTTATGCTCAAATAAATTGGTTAGTCTCTAAGGTGCCACAAGTACTCCTTTTCTTTTATCCCAACACTGTGCCCCAGCCTAGAGCCCCCATTTGCACCCCTCACCCCCTCCTGTACCCCAACCCCCTGCCTCAAGCTCAGCCCAGAGCCCCCTCTCACACTGCAAGCCTGCACCCCCTCCCAAATCCCATCCCCCTGCCCCAGCCCGGTGAAAGTGAGTGAGGGTGGGGGAGAGTGAGCAATGGAGAGAGTGGGGGATGGAGTGAGCGGGGGAAGGGCTGGGGGTGGGGTAGATCCTGAGCTGCCCTTAGATTCAAAAAGTGACCTTGAGTGTAAAAAGGTTGGAAACTACTGCCCTAGCCTCTGTTTGCCAGAAGCTGGGAATGGGTGACAGGGGATGGATCACTTGATGATTACCTGTTCTGTTCATTCCCTGTGGGGCACCTGCCATTGGCTACTGTTGGAAGACAGGTTACTGGGCCAGATGGACCTTTGTGGGATGGTGAGACCCCATCAAAAGAAGCAACTGATGCTCAAAAGGGTTTGGATGTGTATTAACCTGTCTGTCGGAACAAAACAAGACAGATGCAACTAGCTCACATACCTTAGAGGAGGTTACTGTTCTGGAAATCTGACTTTCTCACAGATTCCTGGCCTGAAGAAAGGTCTGACTTCAGAGTCCGCTACTTACTGACTGCATGGCATCTCCTGTACTTCTCAGGCAGGGTTTATGCAATTAATAGCGATCCTGGCTGGCCCTTTAAATCTGTGCTAGACAGCCAGCATCGAGGGTGGTCGTTTAGCCTCTAACTGCTGCATTTAGCCATGTCCTTCCTTCCAGCTACTGCAGTCAGGATTTAGTTACTCTGTATATTGTTTTCTTTTGACTTTCACTTTCTCTCATCCCTGAGGAGAAGCAGCCTCACAACTAGTCTTCAGGGATCAGAGCTTTTCTAATTCTGTTAATCAAGATCTCAATCCAAATATTCATTGTTCTCCAAGGCGGTCAGCTTGAAGAACCCCGAGTTCTGCAGCTGCCTTTCCAGCTGGGTGGTTTTCTTTAACTAGGTCAGGAGTTGTACTGTGAGCAAGTTTGCTCATTTTGTATGGGTGAATAGAAATGCACTTTGAACCATTTGTCCTGAAAGCCTCTGGAGAGAATATCCAAAGCAGCTGGACTCAAGAGCCTAGTATGAAGAGACCGAAAAGTTCATCAAGCCTGCTAAGCTGTAGTCTTCTGATCAAGAATGTATCTAACGTTAACGGGTGAAAGTACTACTGTGGCAGCGGCCCTTTTAAATCACCACTGGAGCCCTGGGTGGCGCAGGCCAGGCAGTGCGGATGGGCTGGCTGGGGGAGGCTGACACCCAGCCCTGCCCCTTCTGCCCGAGGCCCCACCCCTTCCGGGGGGCCCAGAGCCGGGGCCCCATACCGGTAAGGGTTTAATATTACTTTCACCCCTAAATATTAAACTGAAATTACACAAGCTCATCGGCAAAAGGCTGAGGAGAAGAGAGAGTACTGCTCTCCAGGAGTTAGGACAGCATAATGTTGTTCTGTGCATTGCACCACTGCAAGGCCTGGAAGGAGGAGATGTCTTAGAAGAGAAGATGGAAATTTTTCGCATGATAACAAAGTGAATCTGTCTAAAGCATTGTTTAAAAAAGTTTATTTAGGAGCTGTAACAACTCAGGCCGCTGAGGGGTTGTCTAGGGACAAACGATTCTCCTCAGGCCCCATACACCACCCTATCAGAGAACATCTCTGCCATTGGGATGGGTTTCACTCTTTGTATGCTTAAACACTTTAAGACTGGAATTCTCAAAGGCTCCTAAGGGAGAGAGGTGCCCAACTCCCATTGAATTACAGTGATATTTGGGCTCCTAACTCCCTGCACCACCTTTGAAAATCTTACGCTACAGTATTAACCAGGGCACAGATTGTGAATACGTGACAAGAGGGGGCCTCCTCTGTCATCTCCCTCGATTTCTCAAACCAGTTGTCCTCCGACTTGACTGCTACAACAATGAGTGTGGGGTAAACACCTCTCTAGAACAGAATAGAACTCTCCTATGTGAAGGAGACAGCTCTCCCAGAAGAGGACAATTCCCTCCTTTCCCAATACCTCAGGCCTCTGCATTGGGCTCTAAAACCCTTTCCTTGTCTGCACCACCAGGAAGGCTTCTGCAAGCCATTCATGATTCACAGACCACAATTGATTAGCACTGAATTAAACTAATACATGGTCAAGGACACCTGTGTGTCTCCCCCACCCCCACCACATTCTCCTCCAGCTGAGTCCTGGAAGCCATGCCCCCAAATCTCCAGGAAGGTAACACTGAAGCTGTGAGTAAGGGCCTGCCCTCCATCCTTCACTTGTCTTACATGTATTGCTGTAGCATGTCACCAAACATACTGAGCTGACACATTGCAAAGCCCCGTACAGGGGGGCCAGTTAAGAGACTGCCAGCCTTTAGCTTCGAAACATCTTCATTTTTTGCATGGTGGGCCCCTCTGCACACCTAAGGCTGACTAAAATTCCCTTTAGAGCTCCTGAAGGCTGAACTGAGAGCATGCTCCAAGCCCCCACACACAGGGGAGGAAGACCTGGGAAGCTGAATGCAGGAAGAAAGGTTTTGTGTTCTTAGTCTTTGGTGATAGTTTTTGCTTTGTTTTCCCCGTGCAATGTGCTCTGTGTATTGCAAAGGCCCTGTCCACGCTTCAGATAAATGTGTGCTGGGACTAACCATGTTTAAAGGGGAGGCAGTGTGGTCTAGGGCAGAGGGCACTAGTCTGGGCTCCCTGAGTTCTGTTCCTGGCTCTGCTACTGACCTGCTGTGTGACCTTGGGGAAGTCACTTTTTACTTCTGTTCCATCTGTAAAATGAGGAGAATGATAAAGCAGTTTAAGACCTATTGGTAAAAAATGCTATAGTCAGGTAGTTATTAAATAAGGAGGGCACAAAACCCCACAAATGTTTATTTTTGTGTGCTGCCAGGTAGTAATGTATGTTGCTTGGAGCAGAGATGGGGCTTTGTTCTAAGACACTGGGAGCATTTATAGCACCATGTGGAGGGGAAATGATTCAGGAGAACTGTGTACTGTTCTTGGCTCTACCAGAGATTTGCTTTGTGACCTTGGGTAACTTGTTTAACCCCTTGGTGTCCCCCATCTGGAAAATGGCAGAGTAATTACTGCTAACATGTCCTGGGGGATGAGGCTTACCCAGTTAATGTTTCCAAAGCACTTTGAGATTGCTGAGTGGAAGGTGCGAAAGAAATGTTATTTCTAATAACCATGAACCTGATTCACTCAGGCACCTTATGCAGTTATTTAGGGCTAAGTTTTCAAAAGAACCCAGCTCCCATTTAGGCACCTGAATCAGAGCCAGAGTGTGGTGAGCTCTTAGGACAGTCTGGCCATAATGTGTCACAGTGGGAGCTGTGGGGTTTCAACCATGTTTGAAAATCTGGCTCCTTAGATGCCTAAATGGGAATGGAGCTCTGTTGACAATCTGGTGCAGTTCTGAGAGTCGAGCACTTGACCACCTGGCCTTGAGCTCTGTTGGAGACTTGGCTTTTAGAGCAGTGCAAAGTGGGTTTACAAGGATACTCTTCTGAGTCATTGCCTTTCACCTCCACATTTTACCGGTGTAAATGGCCATTGTAGGTACAAGGCAGCAAAGAATCAGGCCCCAGAGCTATAACTTAGCTACAGGCCAAAGGAATGTTTAACAATAGAAGCCTAAAGAACTAGAAATAAAGAAAACACAACCTGAATGGTACTCAGTGCAAAGAGCGGTATCCCAGTAAGGCACAGGGAGGGGAAGCATGCTATGTTCCTTGGGTAAATTCTGTGCTTTCCCTATGGGAAGAAGAAAGGTGTGGGGGGAAACCCATCCTGCAAATAGGCTTTTAATCTTCATAAGTGCAGATGATCTGTAAATTCCACAAAAAGAGACATAGAAAACACACACACACACCTTTTAACTAGTGAGCAATTTAAAGACTAATAGGATTCATCCATAATTACATAGTTAAGTAAAATTTATGTATGAAGGAATTAACTGATTTCCCTCAGGGCAATATAAACCATAGAGACAGTGCTCTCATTTAAAAGCACCATCTCAATGTTAAAATACTTTGTCATTCTTCTGTAGCAACGGTTAGGTGCTGCGAGAGCCACATGGAAGTTTATTTACTGCTCCTGCAGACAACTGATAACAGATCTCTGCTTTGTTTGGAATAGAAAACTTGAACAGCTTGTCCACACCTCTCCGCTCGGACATTAAATCAACATGGCTCTATTAGTGGCCCTAGGATGCCAGCTGAGCCATCTCTAGGCCTGTCACCATGATGTCTTCATCTGTAACCAGAGCAGACGTGAGCTCCTGGCAGCTTCGGGAGGTGACAACAAATCCAATTAGCTCCTCTCCATGGCGCCACAATACTACTGTGAAACGGCCTGACAGGGAGGGTGGATGCAATACCCCACACAGTGGGGCATATCTTTCATACTAAAAAAAAAAAAAAAATGCTACCAAGACTTAATTGCTGGAGTGACTTTCCAGGCGACTGTTGGAATCCAGTGCTCAATCTGGTCAGAAATGTGAGCTGTCCTCAGGGGTCGACTAATATGCCATTTGGGGAGGGGCTGAGGGAAGGAGGAGAAGACCCCAGCAGGTGGTAAGTGCTCCCTCTGCATTGTCTTTTTTTGGCTGGGGTGGGAGCCAAAAGATGGAAGCTAACCCCCATTCCAGTCTCTGTCTCTTGAAAAGGAAGGAGGGGAGCTGTTCAGCAGGAAAAGGAATTGGAAGTAGACAATCTAGCTGATGCCTTCAAGCATCGAATGAGAGGGGATGATAACACTTGCTCAGAAATAGAGACTTGGCTGTTTGTACTTGAATGTAGCCCCTTTCCTCCCAAACTAGTAGAAGAGGGTATTGCATATGCTAACACAAAGCTGCAAATCTCCCAAGACGCAAGACGTTAACTCTTTCTTGTGTTATTTCCCTAGTTCATCTCCATTCATGTGGCATAGTGCGATCTTGTGGCCCCTACTTGTAGCTAACAAGGCAAGGGAAAGTAGGTTAGAGAGAGACATGGAAACAGAGTTTGGGGTCTCTGAGTAAGACCCTAAATCTGATTTGTGCTGGAAATGGCCCACCTGATGATCACTTTAGATAAGCTATTACCAGCAGGACAGTGGGGTGGGAGGAGGTATTGTTTCATATTCTCTGTGTATATATAAAGTCTGCTGCAGTTTCCACGGTATGCATCTGATGAAGTGAGCTGTAGCTCACGAAAGCTCATGCTCAAATAAATTGGTTAGTCTCTAAGGTGCTACAAGTACTCCTTTTCTTTTTGCTGATTTCTTCTGTAAGTTCTCACTATAATAGTTTAATAAAAGCAAATAGCTGAAACCTCAACCTCCCTGCTGCTCACAGCCATACAGTTATGATGCGGGCACTCTTCCTAGAGACCATCTTTTGAGCTGGTGTTTTCACTGAGTCCTAGCTCACTTCTTCAAGCAATTCCTGGAAAGGAGAAAAAATTGAGATGGACGCTGGCCAGCAAGCTAGCCATCAGTTCGGCCCACTGTGCTGGATGTTAGGAGGAGGCCTATTCTGCTCTAAGTTACTAACTCCATTCTTGGCTCCATTGGCTTCAGTGGAGTGGCCCAGGGGTTACATTGATGTAACCAGTGTGGTCCTTGGATTCTAAGGAAGATAATGGACACTTGCTGCTGGGTAGAATGGAAGGATATCTTTCCCACTCCTTGCCCTTCCGAATATGGTGGTAGCTTTGTATCTAATGCTAGTGGAACAGAGCGAGGCGTGATTAAATGTAGCACATGCTGGAGAACACTAGAGCAAGCAAAGAGAAGGCATCGGGAAACAACAATCAGATGATGGCTCTGTTGCATTTTTCTGAGTTGGCATGACTGATGAATTCAGTTCATTCCTCTCATGGGTGTGATGTCTTAAACTAAAATGGAAGGACAAAGCATTGTTAATGGTGATGGGGATGCAACACAAAGGGAAGAAAAAACACTACAGAAGTGAATGTGGGAGGATATAGTGGCATGTGTATTGCACTATTTCCAACAATGTTAAACTCTCAATGCTCGCCTGGCTCCCTGGTGCTCAGAATGTGTTTTTTAAAAAGAAAACCCCCAAGGTGCAGTGAGATCTGGGAACATTTCAGCACCAGTAGTGAGTTCTGAGGATGGCTTTCTCTGGAGAGAATGTATTATAGCAATATTGCCTTTCAGAGTGTTGGTGCTCTAGTCAATGGCTAACAGCATGACATCTCTCTGTTGTCAGTAAGCCAATTGTGCTGTTGTCTCTTCCCACATCCCTGTGGGCACTGGCAGCCATGCCGGTGACAACAGAAAGGGAAAAGGGTGGAGCTGGGCTGAAAAGAAGGACTAGAGCCACTTCCCCCCCGCCCCCTAAGTCCCTCACAGAAGCAGCTTGTTGCAAATGTATGTTATTATAGTCAGACTCATTCCAGATTAATTGGGCACAATATCTAGGCATGTGGCTGATTTACAGAGCAACCAAAGATTCAGTGAGCCTTGGAACTCCTGGACTGGTTTTGGAAACAAATCCAGTGCTGCCAGGCCCAATTATTTTCAGCAACATCTTTCTGCTGCTGAAACGCAGAACTGTGGACTTTGGCCTGCTTGGTGAGGACTGCTTTGTGAGCTTGCAAATTGACTTGATTCTAAATGCAAGCTATTGAATCAGGCCTGCTGCAGGGAGAGAAAAGATGTGCCCTATTTATTACTGCGAGGCCCCCTCTTAACCTGCACTTAGCAGCTGTAGCAATTTAAAAATTATTTTAAAAAAACAACACACAATGCAGTACAAGTGGCAGCCTCTGCTCAAGAGGAAGAATTGGGTTCTTCTGAGATTAATATCAAGCAGAAAACTTCACAGCTGAATAACAGACTCTGGGCCAAATTCAGAACTTGGTTACACCATGGATGTTAATAGAGATGCGTTGCCAGTGCAATGGACAGCAAGATTTCACTCCCTAGGTAAGAAAGCTGTTAAAATGTTCAACAGCTATAAGAAGTGTCAATGCCTATAATACAGTATTGACACTGGTAAACAACGTGAGAGACCACAAAGCTGATGTGCTGGGGGAAGTATTCACAACAAAGGCTGAACTGTACACGACACACCTGGATCTAAGCTTTGTTACAAACCTCAAGCTCAGGCCAGCTTCACTGAAAGGGTTTGCGACCCTTCTGTGTGAACCTGGGGCTGCTTGATGGGCTCTGGAAGAAAGCTGTCCATTCAAAACGCAGTGTTATGTGGCTTAGCCACAAGAACAGTAGGGACTCTGTGGCTGCAGCTGAGCTTTGCTTTGAGTTGTTAGAGAGAGCGAAGGGCTGGAATGCAAAATACAAAGTAATGCCAGAAGATGCCAGCAAAGTGCAAGAGGAGACGATGCACATAGGATCCCCTACAGTCCCGTATCACCTAAGTTCACCCAACTGTAATATTTACAGCCAACCAAGGCTTTCAAGTGACTGTAATGACCTGGGTACTTCTGCATGTGGGCTGTGCTTGCTTTAGGGGTTGGTTAAGTTGTTTATTATTTATACTGCAATAGTGCCTAAGACTGTACATAGCCTGTAAGGTGAGTAAATCTGATTAGCTTGAATGGTATTTGTGTGTGGGTTTTGGAGCCACTGTGGTGTTAAGTAGCATCACACATTTGGAGCCCTCCAGACCAATCTTACTGCATGTCACCCCAAATCCGAAAGGTGGCTCTGAATGTTATGGGCTATGATTGGTTGTCAATCTCCAGTCAACAGGAAGTGTTGGCTCCTGTTGTATTTCCTGCCAAATCCCTTTATTTGGGAGAATCTGTATCAAAACGTACAGGCCCCAGTGATCAGGGGACTGGGGGTTCAGATAATAAGGGGAGGTGGACAGCAAGCTTTGACTTGGTGCTTGAAAATGTGGGATGGTTCCTTTGACTGAAGGAATGAAGGTCTCTGCTACTATGGAGCTCCTGTGTATCCTAAGATATGTCTGCACTTCAAGAAAAGGTGTGTTCTTATCTCAGGGTTAGCTAACTCAGGTTAAAATAGCAATGAAGACATGGTAACATGGCTTTTAACTTGAGGTAGCAGCTTGAGTTCAGGCCCAGGCTGCCCTATAGTCTTCGCAGTTATTTTAACCCAAGTAAAACCCTTAGAGCCTCACTTGTGAAGATTTAGGGGAGACGAAGTATAAGCTCTCGTCCAGATTTTCTCCTTCTCCCCAGCCATCTCACCAGCTAAAGAGAAGTTCAGCTTGGAGCTGAAGGTTTGCTGTGTAGCATTCCTAAAACGAGGAAGTAGGACCACACCTCTGCTAAGCCAACCAATTTTGGGGAAGCTGGCCAGCTGCATACCTAAGCCTCACTTACCTGAAACCCCTGACTGATGTGTCTGGGATGGGTGAAGGTCAAATAATGAAGGCTTTGTTGCAATTATAAAGCTGCTAATCAGAGCAGTATGTTTGGCAGAGCATCCCATCCTCTAAGAGAGGGAGTCTCATAGCGCCAGCATCATGCAAGCAGCTCTTACCTCACCGTCGTCAGCGCAAGCAAGGGGCGGGTCCGTTTGATTAAACCTGTGGAAGAGTGGAGAATACTTAGTTCAAATGACATGGATTTTCTTGACTTCTGGTTTAATTTCACTGTTAATGTTTCATGCTTCATACAACGTTTATAAGTACCTCCCAAGGTGTTTGTCCCATCAGGTGAGCACCACTCAGCTCTGACGTCCTGCTGAATCATTTCAGCCCTTTAACTCCATTAGAGGGTAGCTCAGCCGTGTTCATAAACTTACAGGCTCTCAGGCTGTCTTGGAGCTTTGGCTGCTGGGAGCTTTGGGATCTAGGTAACAAAATGGAGCTTCTGAATCAAATTGGACAAGCACAGCATCAGAGAGGGAGGTAAATAGCTCAAAAAGATGGTGTCAAAACCAAGGCAACTTCCCTCTTGGTTTTTGGCCAAACCCTTTAGTGCTTACAACATAGCAACCATATGGCTCTTCCTCTGTGGTATTACAACCCTCCCCCCTCCCATCCTCCCCAGGTGCTGAGGCTCCTCCAGGCAGGTGAAACATAACTTCATCAAAATCAGTGACTTGAACAGGAATGCGTTCTGCTCAGGACTGCATTTTCATGAAGTCTGTATTTCTCCTCTTCCCTTCCACCCAGTCTTGCTTTCTTCTATACATGCCTTGTGTACCCATCACCATCCTCTGGCTTGGACTAATGTTCATTCCCCTGGGCCAGCCAGCAGATGTCTATGTAGAGTGTTGGTGTGGTAACCCTCTTCTTCCTCCTCCTCCTCCTCCTAGGCAACAGTTTGATGCCTAGACAAGCCCCTGCCTTAAAAGCTGTCATCCTGGCTGAGTGTGGAGGTGATGGTGGTAGTCAGGCCAGAGCCATGTTGGTGTAGTGGTTCTCAACCCCAGCTAGTGTGAGGATCATTGGTGCCTTAAAGCGACAGACGGCTATGCTGATGGCAGTCCTGGCTAGTAGGGTGGGGATGGGGGATGACCTAAAAATTCAAAGCCAAACTGGTCACCTATGCAGCCTACTTGTAATGCTGGCCCTGGAGCTAATTGGCCTCAGCCATCTAAATCCTGTGTTGCACCTGTTTTATTCATAGATTTGAAGGCCAAAAGAGCTCAAGAGGTTTACCAGTCTGATTGCCTGTATGTCACTGAACATTACATTTCACTCAGTTATCCCATATTGAATCCTATAACTTGTGTTTGGCTAAAGCATATCTTCCAGAGAGGCAGCCAGTCTTGAGGTGCACGTATTGAGATATGGAGAATCCACCAATTCCCTGGATTGTTTGTTCCAATGGTTAATCCCCCTTACTGTTTAAATCCGATTTGAATTAGTCAGGCTTCAGCTTCCAGCCATTGGTTCTTGTTATGCCTTTCTTCACTAGAATGAAGAGCCCTTTAGTACCTGGTATTTCTCCCCATGATGGTACTTATACACCACAATCAAATCACCTCTCAATCTTCTTTTTGATAAGCTAAACTGATTGAGCTCTTTAAATCTGTCACTGTGAGGTATTTTCTCCAGCCATTAGATCATTTTGTGGCCCTTTTCTGCATCTTCTCCAATTTTTTACATCCTCTGTAAATGTAGACACCACAACTGTAGGCAGGATTCCAGTATTGGTATCACCAAGGCTGTCTACAGACTTTTTTAAAAAGTGTGGTGTAGATTAGACCCCCGGGTGCATCCCAGAAAGCCCCAGCCATAGTTTGTTATAAATCCGGGACCTGATTATGCAGTCTCTGCATATGAGGAACTGTCATTGAAGTCAGTGACAGCCATTAATAATGCTTAGCTGCCCTATGAAGAACTATTCTTTCATAGAGCTCAAAACTGTACAAAGGAGGTGTGATGGGGTGTCCACCCCACACAAGGCCTGAAGGGGTTAAGGTGCTGAGGTGGGCCAATTAACTACCTAGGCTGCACCTGGAGGAGAAGCCAGGGAGCAAGGGCTAATTAGAGATGAAGCTCAGCTGGACAGGAGCTGGGGCCGGAAGGCAGCTGTATAAAGCTCAGTAGCTAAGAGCAGAAGGTGGCTGCAGAGAGAGAGGCTGTAGTCACTCTCGGTGTGAGAGAAGGCAAGATAGGAAGCAGTCCAGGGATACAGCTGTAAGGTTTAGGACTGCAGACCTTGGCTGCTTGTTTCAGGGTACCTGAGCTGGAACCCAGTGTAGAGGGTGGGCCTGGGTTCCCCTACCAGCCACTGGGGAAGTGGCACCTTTAAGAGGCAGTGAAAGAGAAGGCTGCCTGGACTCTGAGTCCCAGGAGACTTTGATATACCCACACCCACGCAACTGTTGGAAGGGGAAAACTATAGTGACCTGGCTGGAGGACCAAGCCACGAAGCAGGATCAGCTGAATTCTGAGAGAGTGATGGAGTGAGAAAACTCTGGAAGGGTCGTCAGCCTGTCAGATCTAATCCCCTGATATGACCAGAAGGAGGTGCTCCAGTGGTGAGAAGAGCACCCCATAATAGGTGGGCAAGTATCAATAATCCCATTTTACAGAAGGGGGAAAATGAGGTACAGAGTGGTGACATCACTGGAAGAGGAGCAAGGATGGCCATGTGGCTATGGATCTAACTTGAGTTGTGGGAGACCCGGATTCAATTCCTGCTCTGCTACTGAATCCTTTTGTGACCCTGCACAAGTCACACAGTCTCTTTGTGCCTCAGTTCCCCCTCTCTAACGTGGGAATTGCAGAAGTTCTGCGTCTCCTAAGGTGCTGAGAGGATAAATACATTAGTAATGGTGAGATGCTCAGATATTGTGGTAATGAGGGCCATACATATCATCATAGGCAGCAGTGATATGCCGGGGTTTACACAGTAGGTGAATGGCAGAGTCGGGATTAGAATCCCAGTCTGTCTGCTAACTTTACCCACCGGATTATGCCTGATGCTACACACTGGCTGCATAATAAGGCACTGATTTGTTTTTAATCTGTTTAAGATATGGGCCTTTCTGGATCTGTACACTCCGGAACTTGGCTGGGGTTCAAAATTACATCTGGAACCAGAGCTTGGGGTTTGAGCACATTTTTTGTTTTAACACGGTTCTCCGATATGGCTGTGGTAGGCACCCTAGGAGCTAAGTGCAGAGCTCTGTGTTCCCCACAGGATTCAGAGCTCCAGCCAGATAGGGGAATGAACAATCAGGATTCAAACCGGTTATCTCCCTTACCTAGTGTTGCCTCCAGGCCAATGAGCCAATTTGAATCAGAGCCAGCATTACACAGTTTTGTAGATGACTTTTAAACATGCAAAGAAAATTAAATTATTCCTTCAAATATCCTTAGCCGGAAGAATAACTCAAAGGACATATTGGATGGGGTGGGTTTTTTTTTTTTTTTTCAGAGTACAGTTCTTATTTATTTGAATGCTGCATCAAAGCTAGGAGAAAAGACCATTGTGCCTTTGATTGGATTGGAATTTTCAGCATCTGCATTGGCCAAAGGCTGTCCATCCCCTCTCTGTCTCTGACACGTGATTCGGTGGGGAAAGGCAGGGAGCAGGGGAAGATAAATTGACAGACAGGCAGACAGATCAAACACGACACTTCAAAGAGACGAAAAAATACAAGAATGAAGCAATCCAGCATTACAGTCCCTCAATGCTGTGAAACAAAGCAGACAACCCTTTACACATGGCCATTACTGCCATCCAGAGACTGAGGCTGTATACACGAGATCTTACCAAAAGCACTAGGGAGTGGTCTCCAGTGACTACATGACCAGTTATTGCACTATCCGTGCTCAGACACTCTGAGGGGCTAATTAGTGCTTTTAATATGTAAATCAGAGCCTGAGCAGATTAAATCTAGGGAAAAAAAACAGCTGGTGAATATGTTATTTTAATTATTGCTCCAAAGAAAATATGGACATGGCTTAAGATGATGACAGAGCAGACCTTTAATATCAGCACTGAAAGAAATTGTCTGTCAACTGAAAACCAGGACTGGAAACTTGGCACTGATCTTGAGTGGACTGTGATTGGTGTCATGCAATTAGTACCCTGTTAGCAAAGCCCAAGCTTGCTAATGCTGATGCTCCAGTCCTACCAACTGAATTTCTAAAAGTGCTTTACAATTACTTGTAGGACAGTGCCCAGAGGCCTCAAACAGGATCCCATTAATGCCAGGCATTGTACAAACACCAAGAAAAAACATTCCTTGTCCTGATGAGCTTTCTAAATTTCTGAATAATTTTACATGGCTCCGCTGTTGAGATCAAAGTGTATCATCTCTCTGCTCACATACAGATGAGCTTGAACCTTCTCGGGCACAACACTGGGAAGAGAAGGAATTTTTCAGTCTTCTTGACCAGCTTTGCCTGAAGGCAGAGAAGAATATCTGCAGGGAATCAGAAGAGGGAAGAGAGAGAGAGATTGAAGACAAGTTGGTGGGAGAAAGAGATTAAAAGAGTGTTGTGGGCAGAGTGAGAGGGAGGTCATGGGAATGTAGGGTGGATGATTAGCAGAGTTTAATAGGAAAGGCTCTAAGGAGGAAAGGAGCTATTAACTTCTTTGGGGCTACATCCACTAATGCTAGGATGAAATATTTTGCACGGTAAGCCTGTATTCCTGTCCTGTCTGCCAAACACAAGTTGAGAAGATGAAGTTTGCTTTCTAAGAAAAAAGTTTTCAGCAAAGAGGGCATCTGCAAGCCCCCCAGCCCTCTTGTTACTCAAGTCAGCTCTGCCTTCCAACTCGCCTGAAAGAATTCAGAACAACTTTCTTCTGTGTCAGATGCTGAGGCTGTCATGCAGCCTCCAGTGAAGTGAACATTTTTCTATGGATCAATATCTAGCTTCTGTTGGAAGGAAAACTCTGAACTTTCCGTAGAGCCAGGGAATTGTGTTCCCTTTGCCGCACGCACAGCCTTTTATCTCTGTCTTTCTGTTTGTGTGTGTGTGTGTGAGTGTGTGTCTTAATTTATGATGGGGAGTTATAAGAAAGGCCATTTGCTTTCAACTCCCCTCACTCTACCAGCCTCTGGTATAGCTGCACTTCTTGGGGTCTGCTCTACGAGTCCTCAAAGCGCGCTGTTCAATGTCATCTCCTCTCTCAGACCTCACGCTAACGTGTCTACAGGTGTGTCTATGCTTAAAATGTTGTTGCAGCACAGATGCGGTGCTGCAGCTGTGCCACTGTAGTGCTTCAATGTAGACACCACTTACACCAGCAGGAGCAGTTCTCCCATCCGCATGGTGGTAGCTAGGTCGACAGAAGAATTCTGCCATCGACCTAACGCTGTCTGGACCTGGGGTTGGGTTGGCATAGCTACGACTCTGAAGGGTATGGCTTTTTCACATCCCTGAGAGATGTAGCTTGCCAATGTAAGTTCCCAGTATAGACTATCACCAGCCCTCCCTTTGACGTCTCGCCACTGCTTCTTGGGTCAGCCTCGCTGTCTTTTTCCTTCAGTCTTGATCTGTGGGACTCTCTTACCTACATAGTTGTCAGGATTGCACTTTACATGACCAAACCATGTAAGCCTGGACTCCCTCCGTTTTTTGTTTATGGGTGTTACTTTGAGCATGTCTTTAACATACACATTCCTCATATTGTCTTTCTTGCTTACCACTCATCCATCTCAACATTAGCATTTCTGCAGAACAAATCATTTACTCATTTTTCTTCTTTGTTGCCTAACGCTCCTTGTATGTTAAAACTGGATGGCCCTCCATTTTACAGACTTTTCCTTTTCATTTTACTGTTATCTTCCTGTTGCTTATGACATCACTTATTTCTCTCCATTTGAGCTGGGCATTTAATATCCTAGTTCTAATTTTGTTCTCCATTTCCCACTTTTTACCAGATTTTGGAATACAGATACTTGAAACTTCACTTCTTGAAATGTCTAATTAAAAATGTCTTTTGTTGTTGTTTGGTTTTTTTTGCAATAAGCATATATAGGTTGTGTATAACTGGGACTGCTAAGTTACACAAGAGGCTCCTTTTAAGAAAGGAAATATATCAAAGAGTTCTTATGACGGATCAGCCAGAAGACTTGCATTTGAGTTAGCTGGGTTGTCATCGGGTCTGAGACATAGACTTTCTTTCATCACAGTTTTCTAATGTTTAGCTTTAATCGTGCATAGTTTGCCCTGTTCCCCCACCTCTCCCCTTCACACTGTGTTCTTCTTTGCTTCTTTCTCTTCTCTACTGCTGTGCCTTTGACACTCCTAAGGGCAGAGGTACCTGTTCAGAAGCCTCCTTCTTTCTTCCTGTGACTGTCGTTGTGACCACTGTCTTGTTAGCTTCCTTTCTATTGATAATGAAAACTCCCAATACAGTTTTAGGGCCAGATCCTCAGCTGTTGTAAACCAAGGATGACTTCAGTGAGGCAAAGCCAACTGGCCTACAACCAAAGCTAAGATGACAGGTTGAGTTCTCTTTGCTACATCCTTCTGCAATATGCAATGTGAGGGGAGAAAGGTTTATCTTGTGGTTATGGCACTGAACTAGATGAAGTAAAAAACCCAGATTAGGAGCCTTGCCCCACATCACACCAGGGCTCAGTGGCAAAGCCAGGAATTGAATGCAAACCTAATCTGGGTTTTTTACTTCCTAAATTGGTAAAATGGAGATAACACTTCCCTCCTCCCGCCTGTTTTGTCTATTTAGACCCATCCCCAAAGAGTTGCGATCTATCTCTGGGCATACAGTGCTTAGCAAATTGGATGCCCAACTCAGTTGTGGCAAGCAGGGGATCTAGTTATCTACAATTATTACCAATTATACAGTGGCCAAGCAGCCACTGGGAAAAGAAGAGGCCAGGCTCTCTGAGACAAATGATATTTAGCACGGATATAACCCTTTACATTTGCCATCAGCAAAGCCAGGCTCCCAGTCCCAGGCTCATCCACTGATCCATGCTACCTAGGTAGCACAAATGTGGGGGACAAGTCAGTAAGACACACTCAGGACCAAATTCTTTTCACCAAGATGGAGGATAAGAGGTGCCCATGAGAGAAAAATTGCCGTCCTGTTTTGTAATAAGTTAGGCCACGTGGGTTGGCTCTATTGCTCAATGCTGTACTTGCTGATAGTTCAGTCCAGGTCATGCAACGGCTGCTGAGCAGAGTCTACTACTTAAAGAGATAACTGATAAATCAAATCTTACACACTGTCATTCATCTCATTTCACACAGTCTCACTCATTTCCCCTCCATCTCAGCCTCTCAACAGGTTTGATCTTGACAATCCCAACAAAATAATACTAAAGGCAAAAGGACCCTTTTCTCTAAGCTCGCCCCTTCCCCAGTCTGCTAACATCTTTCTCAAAACCCTTTAGTGAATAGCGAGTCAAGGGTTATTTTGTATCTATGGGAAAAATTCCTGAGGGAGCAGGACCTCTAGAAATTAACATCATTTATGCTGTAGAGACTAAAGTATAACAGACACTTCTGCAGGGAGCGTTTCCCTTTTGCCTTTGGAATCATGAGCTTGTACCAAATGGCAGTCATGGTGGAAACACATTTCCAGGACAAGAATCCTTAAACCCTCCACAAGGGCTTTATCTACCCACCTCCGACACGCTTTTCACTCAGCAGGCAACTCAAGGCGAAACCTGGTTGTCACATATTAGAACTGCCGAGGAGCAGCACTAACATACTGGTGCAACAGTCAGCAGTGATCTTACACCAGTGGAGGGGTGGGTGTAGCTCTGCTCTACCCTGCCATGACTCTCCCCACCCCCAGCCTTCTCCCACCGCACCCTCAGCACGCCCCTGACCCCTGCCCTCTTTCCCGTTACAGTGGGGAGTCAGCACCAGCTCCACCACCTCAGCCTGCTTTCTGCCAGTAGAGAGTTCCCCTAGGCAGGGGTTATTCTTCGCTGGCCGTTTATGGGCAGTTTAATCCACGTTACACCTCTCAAACAGTGCAAAATGTATTTATTAGACTAGAGAGTCTAACCCTATATGTTCAAAGCACGGTATGGGCATGGACTAATCATTTCTGTGAGAATAGTGGTTAAGTATCATTCCCCCTTTTTTTTACCATCTCATGTGAAAACTGAACCAGAAGAGGGCTGAGATGTGCCCAAGGCCTCGCAGTGATTTAGTGGTGGAGGCAGGATTAGAACCCAAAACAGCCTGGTGAGCAGGTCTTGTTGGGGAGCTGTGCCCAGAAACTTAAGAGGCTTGAGGATTCAGGAGGTTTAGGGTTCAAGTCCTTTAGATTAGAGTAGTATTCTGCCTTCTGGGACAGTGTGTCAGCCCTGCTGTTTTTGGTTCCTGGACAATAGGAGATTACAAAATCAAAGTGTGAAAACAATAAGGCCCATTGAAGTTGTCACTGCTTGAGGGCCTTGACCCTATGCAAATATTCCAGATTCTTCTTATCAGTGTACTCCTGGAAGAGGTACCAAGCTCCTTCCAGATAGTGGTGCCACATTTCAAAAGTGGTCTTAATTGCCAGAAGTACTTTGTCCAAAATTTTGTAATTTTGGTCCATAGGTGTGAGTTTCCTGGAGTACAGGGCACATTAAAGTACAATTTTTGTGGACTGTGCCTTTGGGATAGCATTGCTCCAATTGTCAAGTTGGAAGCATCTGCTTTGATGCAAGCTTGTGTGGTGCCTGGGTGAAGCAATATGGGAGCAGTAGTTAATATAAGTTTTAATTACTCAAAGGCCTGCTGGGCCTTGGAGACCAGAGGAAACTGGTGTTTTTTCAGAGCAGGGCAGTAAGAGGGGCGATCCATTCTGAGAACCTTGGGATGAACTGCTGGCAGAAGTTTGTGAACCCCAGGAAACGTTGTAGTTCATGAATGTTCCATGGTGCTGCCTACTTGAGGATTGCCTTCACCTTGCATGCATCTATTTCAATACCAGCGGGGGACAGACAGGATGAACCCCAGGAATTCTATGGAGGACTGATCAAAGGTGTGTTTTTCTAAGGTAGCGCAGAGGCCTCTTCATGATGGAATGGACATGCTTGGTGTGTTGTTTGGCATTGTCTGAAAAAATAAGTGTATTATCCAGGTAAGCTACAACATATTGCTCCAGAATGTCCCTGAGTATGTCATTAATAAAAGGTTGGAATGTTGTGGGTGCATTAGTCAGGCTAATGGACATTGTGAGATACTCAGTATGACTGTTATGACTTCTAAAGGCAGTCTTCTTTCGTTCCCAGCTCTACTGCGTACTAGGATGTATGCCCCCAGAGGTCCAGCTTTGTGTATACCCGAGCAGTACCTACAGTCTATTAGCTTGGGGATTAGTGGCAATAGGTACCGGTATCTAATAGTGACCTGAATCAGTGCCCGATAGATGGTAGTCTCCAATTATGAGTGGACTGTTTGTTTAAAAAAAAAAATAAGGGTGAGGTGGACTTACAAATAAAGCCCTTGACTAAGTTCTGCTGAAAGTAGGTGCACAGAGTGGCTAGTTCGGGTTCAGACATGGCATATATATGCTCCAAGAAGAGCCTGTTTGGCTTGTTGAGAACAAGGCTTGTTCTCAAAGCAAGAGAAAAAACACTGCCAAGAGCCTGGTGGCTATGGTGCACAGTTAGGACATAAGAGACCCAGATTCAAGTCCTGCTCAAATGAGGCCAGTAGAAACATATGACTGGAAGAGGGAACTCCCGAGCCATCAAGTGTAGTCGCCTAATATATACCAGTATTGTAACCAGCTTACAATAATCCTATTCAGAAATGTATCAAGCTCCATCTTAAAACTAGTTAGGTTGTCTGTCTGTCTCTCCCTCCCCCCCCCCGTCCCCCGACTCCGACTGGAAGGCAGTTCCAGAACCTCACTCCTCTGGTGGTTTAAAAACCCTCTTCTAATTTCCAGCCTGAATTTGTTCATGGCCAGTTTATGCCCATGGAGAAGGGGGCTAGCAGCTCTCTAGCTCACCCAGGGCTCTGCCTACAAAGCTCCTGACTGGGGGAGATGTCTGGTCCCACTGGTTCACTTGGTCACACTACTTCATCTAGAGGGAGGCACAGGAAGTTCTTCAGGCAACTAGGTGTATCCCTGGCTGGCTGCCATTGCCGACCCTGCCTACTTGTTTGACTCCTGAGCCCTGTCTTCTCTTGGTTCCTGCCTCCCAGACTATTCCTGCCCTCCCTATCCCAGATCCCCATCTGCCCCTGATTCCTGCTTTCCTGCCTCACTCCAGGTCTCTGCTTTTGCCCCCCAGACCTGACTATGACTCCCTGATTTGTCCCTTGGCTTGACTCCTGACTGTTTCCATCTCTGACTCTCAGCTCCAGTTCCAACTCTAACCACTAGGCATGACCACCCATGCCCCCGTCCTTACAGCTTGCTCTGATCCTACCTACTCCTTGAGGGAGCCCAAAGGAGGATAGACCCCAGTGGAGTTCCCTGTCCCACAAGGGGCATTCACACTGCACAAGCAGGTGATCCAACTCCAGGCAGGCATTGCACGCTCAGAACACAGAGCTGGCTGCTGAGAATCAGGCACTGCAGGAGCAAGCCTATCAACTCCAAGTGCTGAACACTGTGCTCCGGGCCCATCTAGCCATGCTGTCATCTGAGCTGGGACTTACTATTCCTCTGCCTAACTGCTTTGATGGAAGTCGCTCCAAATTCTGAGGCTTCATGAGGCTTGTTCTTTGTTTGACAACAGATATACTCTTCTGACCAGGCCAAGATAGGCCAGGTAGTCAGCCCTGCTAACTGGGAAGGTGTTGAACTGGGCCTCCCCACTGTTGGAGGCTATCACTCCAGTGCTGTCAAACTGGGATGCCTTTCAGCAGGGGAGAGCAACCATCTTTGATGACCCCAACCACACCAGCTTCACTGAGGCTGCCCAGAAACTCCAACAGGATTGGTCACTACCACTTCCTATGGAGCTCACTTCTGCTGTCTCGTATCAGCCACCAGATGGAATGAGGTGGCCCAGTTATTTCAATTCTTATCAGGCTTGCAGGACAAGGTCCAGGATGAACTGGCTCTAGTTGAGACACCAGCAGGTCTGGATGCTTTTGTAGATCTTGTTATCCAGATCAACAATCGTCTAAGCAAGCAATGGGAAGAAAGAAGAGGGGTGTCACAACCATTCCCCTGCTTTCAGATTCCACTCTATTAGCCGGCCCACCAGAAACTTGTCTCTGAAAAGAGAGAGAGTACTCGTGATGCCTTATTCTGTGTTACTACCGTGGCGAGCTGGGCTATGCTATCTCCAGTTGCCCCATGAAGAGCCCAGCCCAAAGGAATCGAGCCCAGGCTTGGAGAATGGGGCTAGGCTGGGCACCATGATCGTGACCCCCTAACCCCCAAACTGAGGTTCTGACTGGAATGCGCACCAGTTCCCGTTGACTGACACTGCACCTACAAGCACCAGTTGAGTTATGAATCCTGGGCATCCCCAATTACTCCCTCCACAACAGGCCCTCACTCACTTGGGTGCAGCAGACAACTTTATAGGTGCAGAAGCAGCCCAGGCACTACAGATGCCACTGCAGCCCAAGCCTGTTCCAGACCTAGCAGAAACGATTGATGGGTCCCTCTTATCTCCTGGCCATGGAAACGGCTCCTCTCGAGGTAACTCTCCAAGGACAGCAAGAGACTCTACTGTTTAGTGCCATCCATTCCCTGTACTTTCCTCTGATTCTGTGTATCTCGTGACTGGCCCTCTACAACCCCCTTATCCGCTGGTGCGAACTAAAACTTGACTTTTTCTCAGAATTCTGCCAGCAGCACAGCTTGACCCCAGGAAAAGGGGAGTGGTTTCCCCGCAGTCAGAAGCAGGGGTAAGTGGCCCAGCAGAGCTTCCTGCTGATCCAAATACAGTGACTATAGTGATTTCTTTTTAAAAATGCAGATGCCTTGCTCCCACACAGGGAATAGGAAAGGAGTACTTGTGGCACCTTAGAGACTAACCCGAAAGCTCATGCTCAAATAAATTGGTTAGTCTCTAAGGTGCCACAAGTACTCCTTTTCTTTTTGCAAAGACAGACTAACACGGCTGTTACTCTGAAACAGGGAATAGGGTTTCCCACTCAAGCTACAAGAATTCCATCCTGGACCTAAGAAATCTTCCTGAGGAAAGGTTCCTCTGAACCAATGCACTTCCACAAATGCTCCCATGTTTGATGAATCAGGATTTTTTGGAGCAGATTCCCCCTGAGTTGTCTTTCTATGGCTTGTGTCTCCATGGGTACCAGGCTGCTTCCACTGTGCTTCGAGCCTTGTGCACCCTTGTAAATGGGGCAGGATTTTCTCTTAAATTTGGACGTCAGACTTTTGGAATATTCTTTATTTCCCTCGTGGGAAAAAATATGGCAGAACATGGGTGTAATATCACAGTTCTGAATCCCAGGCATGTGCACGCAGCGGTATGATTGTCATTTAGTACTGATCTAGAACTTCCTTGGTGTGCATTGCACTCTGCAGAGAAAATAAACATGGCTGCCCTGAGGAGATTTCAGGCGAGGTGAGATATGACTGACCTGACTCATAAGGCAAGATACCAGACAGGCAGGGGAGAGAGGTTTATACAAAATAGGGTTGTGAGGCAGCTTGCTTTCTCAAGGTGCACGTCATGTTAGTTCCTTTACTGTTGCTTAATTGTTATTGATGATTAATAATGTAGATGGTATTTGGCACAGGCGGGTGGGTCATTGCAAGAGAGAATATAAGAAGTAGGTTTTGTGGCGTGCTTGGAAGGAGGAATGGCAGGTTGGGTGGTGTAACAGGATGGAGGAGGATGCTTCAGGGGTAAGAGCAGCATGGTACTTGCTTGAGGGAAAAATGGACCAGGGAGGCAAGAGGAAAAGCATGATTAGCGAAGTGTGGTCCCCCAAGCAGCAGGAGACAAGAGGTGGGCAGGGGCAGGGCTGTGTAAAACCTTGAAGGTGGGGATGAGGCGTTTCATTCTGATGCTGAAGATGTGAAGGCCATGAAGGCACCTGCGGGGGCAGGGGTGAGATGGTCAAGGCAGAGGGAGAAAGCACTGAGTTTGTAAGAGGCAGGTCAGGTTGATATTTATGGAGCAGCGTATGCTCCATTGTCACTAATGGCCTTGGTGTGCGTGAGAGGGGCAAACCCTGTCATGACTCTTTGAGAAGTTTCATGGAGGAAGAATGTCTCAGGGATTTTAAGGATGTTACAGCAGCAGTGTCCCAAGGGCACTGTGATCTCAGGGGAAGTGGGCCACTGTTGTTGCTTCTAAATAAGTATTAACGAAAACAGCTGATGGGCTTGATTTCCCAGGTCTGTCCAGGGAAAAGAGGGAGAGCCCGCCGCCCCCATTCCCAAGCCAGATGGGGCAATAGGGTGACCAGATGTCCCAATTTTATAGGAACAGTCCCGTTATGTCTTATATAGGCACCCCAAGACCCTCACCCTCATCCAGATTTTTCACACTTGCTAGGTGGTCACCCTAGGTGGCAAATCAGTGCAGGGAAACAGTTACGGTGCTGTCTGGGTCTGTGTGTGCACCTCCTTCCAGAGGGAAAGGATCCTTGACCCAAGACATACTCCTGCAAGATGGCACCTGGGAGTGCAACCTGCCCAGGGAAAGTGAAAGTGAAAGTGTCTTGTAATCTGCAGCATCAGCAGCAGGAGGGCAGCTGCCTCTGCCTCCTCTTCCAGTAATAAATCCATATCCCGTTGTGTCTGAGCTTGTGCCTGTGTCACCATTCCCGGGACGACTCCTGCTAGTGCTCACCCACCAACGAAGCCATGAAGTCATGCAACTCTCACAAGCAGAGGAGCCATGAGTCTGTGCTGGAGGCCCTATATATCTATGAATGTCAGTCTCAGAACATTACAGACAATGAATGTACAGTTTTACTTAAAGGTGTCCTAAAGTTTTCAACACCCCAAAACCACTTTCCCCTGTGTTTTGCATTTGTATAACCAATAAATGGATTCAAGTTTTGCAAACTGCTATTCTTATGCCACTTACCTGTTGCTAAAAATAATTGCTGGAAATTAATTTTTGCTGAGTTTTGAAATTGATGAATGCAGCAAAATTAATTCAGAGCAGACAGTTTAAATTATATAGTGTCTGCATACAAATAACAATATGATTGTATTTTATATAAGTATTAAAGTGAATACATTTAGCACCTAGAAATATTCCCAGCATCTCTTGACTTGTCAGTGGGAAATATGCACTGGATGCAACAATAAGTAATAAAAGGAACATTAAGACTGTGCCCTAAGCCAGGCTGGCTCCATGTGTGATTTCACTACTAGATGGTGGTGAGCCTCACATGGCTATAACTCATTCCTGCCTGATGGCAAAATGACTCTCACCACCCTCGCTGAGCTGTGCTGGTCATGCTTATCATATAATTGATTCCAGCTCACAGGTGGAACGCTTGCTTGGGTAGATGAGCTACACATTAGGGTAGAAAGAAAAGGAGTACTTGTGGCACCTTAGAGACTAACCAATTTATTTGAGCATGAGCTTTCGTGAGCTACAGCTCACTTCATCAGATGTTTACCGTGGAAACTGCAGCAGACTTTATATACACACAGAAATCATGAAACAATACCTCCTCCCACCCCACTGTCCTGCTGGTAATAGCTTATCTAAAGTGATCAACAGGTGGGCCATTTCCAGCACAAATCCAGGTTTTCTCACCCTCCACCCCCCCACACAAATTCACTCTCCTGCTGGTGCTAGCCCATCCAAAGTGACAACTCTTTACATAATCAAGTCGGGCTATTTCCTGCATAGATCAAGGTTTTCTCACATCCCCCCCACCCCCATACACACACAAACTCACTCTCCTGCTGGTAATAGCTCATCTAAACTGACCATTCTCCAGGTTTAAATCCAAGTTAAACCAGAACATCTGGGGGGGGGGGGGTCCACTTCCTGGACACTACAGTGCTAATAAACAATGGCCACATAAACACCACCCTATACCGGAAACCTACTGACCGCTATTCCTACCTGCATGCCTCCAGCTTTCACCCTGACCACACCACACGATCCATCGTCTACAGCCAAGCTCTGCGATACAACCGCATTTGCTCCAACCCCTCAGACAGAGACAAACACCTACAAGATCTCTGTCAAGCTTTCTTACAACTACAATACCCACCTGCAGAAGTAAAGAAACAGATTGATAGAGCCAGAAGAGTTCCCAGAAGTTACCTACTACAGGACAGGCCTAACAAAGAAAATAACAGAACGCCACTAGCCGTCACCTTCAGCCCCCAACTAAAACCCCTCCAACGCATTATTAAGGATCTACAACCTATCCTAAAGGATGACCCAACGCTCTCACAAGTCTTGGGAGACAGGCCAGTCCTTGCCTACAGACAGCCCCGCAACCTGAAGCAAATACTCACCAACAACCACATACCACACAACAGAACCACTAACCCAGGAACTTATCCTTGCAACAAAGCCCGTTGCCAATTGTGCCCACATATCTATTCAGGGGACACCATCACAGGGCCTAATAACATCAGCCACACTATCAGAGGCTCGTTCACCTGCACATCCACCAATGTGATATATGTCATCATGTGCCAGCAATGCCCCTCTGCCATGTACATTGGTCAAACTGGACAGTCTCTACGTAAAAGAATAAATGGACACAAATCAGATGTCAAGAATTATAACATTCATAAACCAGTCGGAGAACACTTCAATCTCTCTGGTCACGCAATCACAGACATGAAGGTCGCTATCTTAAAACAAAAAAACTTCAAATCCAGACTCCAGCGAGAAACTGCTGAATTGGAATTCATTTGCAAATTGGATACTATTAATTTAGGCTTAAATAGAGACTGGGAGTGGCTAAGTCATTATGCAAGGTAGCCTGTTTCCTCTTGTTTTTTCCTACCCCCCCCCCCAGATGTTCTGGTTTAACTTGGATTTAAACCTGGAGAATGGTCAGTTTAGATGAGCTATTACCAGCAGGAGAGTGAGTTTGTGTGTGTATGGGGGTGGGGGGGATGTGAGAAAACCTTGATCTATGCAGGAAATAGCCCGACTTGATTATGTAAAGAGTTGTCACTTTGGATGGGCTAGCACCAGCAGGAGAGTGAATTTGTGTGGGGGGGTGGAGGGTGAGAAAACCTGGATTTGTGCTGGAAATGGCCCACCTGTTGATCACTTTAGATAAGCTATTACCAGCAGGACAGTGGGGTGGGAGGAGGTATTGTTTCATGATTTCTGTGTGTATATAAAGTCTGCTGCAGTTTCCACGGTAAACATCTGATGAAGTGAGCTGTAGCTCACGAAAGCTCATGCTCAAATAAATTGGTTAGTCTCTAAGGTGCCACAAGTACTCCTTTTCTTTTTGCGAATACAGACTAACACGGCTGTTCCTCTGAAACCTGACATTAGGGTAGAGTGTTTATGGGCGAGCCACACCCACTTCACCACATTCTCCTTCTTTAGGTGCCCTTTTAAGTGCAATATTCACTGAATTATTTTTTGCAATATTTATAAGATTTCTTTTTCCTCTCTGATTTCTAGGGGTATCCTTGTGAACAGATTTTTTACGGCTTAGTCATGCAAGATGCTGATCTCTCGGGCTTTGATCCAGTGACCGCTCTTAAGCACACGCTTAGGTTCAAGTACACGATTGGTTCTATTAACTGGGGCTAGATTGCTGAGCAGGATCAAACCGTTAATGAGTATAGTCAATAATATCACCTGTTGAATTACTTGTGATGCTCCTAATCTATTTTGGGGTTCACATCTATTCTGATCTCCTGCTCAAATACTGCTCCAAATGCTTAAAAGTATCAACAATAAAACATTTGCAAAATTTTGGGGCTTCCTTGCAAATAATATTGTGTCAGTAAAATTATTTTTGTGCATTTGCCTTTTCTGCCAAATATTTTCACTACAAAACTAACCAAGCTTACAATATATAAACAATTTAATGAATGAGCGCACACACACCCCCCCCGACTGTCTAAGGCAACATGATGTATATAGATATGTGCTTTGTTAAATTTACATGCACATACTCTCTTTTCTCTTACACTAAGGGATGTATGATACTTCCTGGGAATTGTACTTTTTGCCTTGTATTACAAAACTCTAGAAAGCCTTACTGTATCTCCAGCTGAGAACTATTTCATGCTCTAGCATAGCAAAGTGTCTGCAGACAGAGATAAGCTATGATTTCCCATTTTCCTCTACAAAATTAATGATCTAAAAGTACAATAAAACCATCATTTCATGTCACCAGTGGGGATACTGAAACATATTTAGCTTAAAAAAATAACAAATATTAATGAGAAAATATTGAAGTGAGTGAGGGTTTTTTTTCTATGGATTTTTTTCACTTGAAAATAGTTTTGAGAGAAAAGAGAATTGTCTGAAATTAAGTAGAAGGATTTGCAAAAATTAATTCTGTGAAGAAAGAGATGGCTAGTAGCCAGCAGCAATTGAAGTTTGTATTTGCAACAAAACTGAAAGAGCTGGTTAAGGAAATCACTCTGACCCCATTTGTTCTGTTTCAGGATTACAGGATTACTGTCCAGTGAGATCCATTCGATAGCTACTTATGACACCGTTTCAAGCAATAATTTTCAGAGGTTTGTTCTGCCCTATCTTTCTGTTGAGGACACTTTTGTCTCTGCCCCTGTTTATCTCCAGTTGAGAAGTGTAACCTCTTCACAAATTTTAACAATTCTTTTCTGATTTTTTGTAAAGCTAAGAACAAAACTGTATTTTCTTCCTGTTAATGAGTCTTGTTGAATAATTAGGGGTAGAATTTTACATCAACATGAGAGCAGGCAGCTCTTGGGAGGTAAACCAGTGACTTCCTCTCTGTTTTTGAAGCCTTTCTCAGACTCAGCATGCTCATAACTTCGCAATCAAAGATTAGTCTGAAGGACAAATGCATTAAACCTGCCACCGCGTAAAGTGGTGTTAACCCATTCCACAGCCTTTGCATTTTTGCCATGTGAAATTCCTGAATAGAAGCACCTTTTATACTGTATTAATGTAAAAGTTTCATTTGAAAGATGCCAGCTGTGGTCCTACCCCAGGTTTATTCATGTGGGACCTTTACTGGGTCAGCTTAATACTTGACTACTGCTTATTATCCCATCAGTCTTCAGGGACAACCCATGATCTAATTGCCCAGCATTTATGTTGCTTGGCAACTATAAATACAGAGTAATAATCCTTAAAGGGACAGTGTGGAATTTCATGCCCCTACAGTGAAGTACACTTCATTTCCCAGAGCACCCTGTGTTTTTTAATTCAGTGAATAAAAATGTGTAATGAATAATTAATTATGTGCTTGGAGGCACAATAGCTGCCTACTTTTGAATATTCATCAGTGACATTATTAATTCACTAGAAATCCCACCGAGCGGTGGGAGAGGCTTTTAGACTAGCTGGAGGACTTACAGATAATACTCGGCAACAGGAAGAAACTTTTTTTAAGCAGACTTTTCTGTTAGAGAGTTTTTGAAGTTTAATTTATATCTTTTGAAAAATTGTTCAGAACTGGATATGATAGAGCACCACTGAACCACAGTTGACCATGATGGTAAATGCCTGTTACTGTATGGTACTACTATATGAATCTTAGCAAAGCTGTCCTTCACCTAAGAAATCTGGTGTGTGTGTATGTGTGTATGGATAGAAGATACGCTTCAGGGAGGCTGATACTGCAGGGCTGCCTCTGTACAACTGAAAATTAAACAACCCAGGCACAAAATCCATTCACCTGCCCTTTAATCTGATGACCAGTGATTATGAGGGGGGGAAAAAAAGGGTATTTCACTTGTTTGTTTAAAAAAATAAAAAGTACTTGCCCTGGATGAGTGAGCAAATAGAATTTTGCAAGACTGCATAGGGGATTCTTTTATGACTGGATCTAGGTGTGAGTCTCTTTCGGAGATACTAAGCTTGGTTCTCAATGCTGTTATACCAGCTTTATGTTGTTTTTAGTCCTTTTAAGCCAGTGGACTTTCACCAGTGAAAACCGAGTGATGGAGTGGAGAATCAGGCCAATAAACTCTCTCCCTGGGGGAAAAAAAAAAATCTGAAATTGGTGATTTTTTTTTTTAAACGTATTTCCTTCCCTGTATTTGATCTGAAATGCTCCATGCATTGTATCACTAGAGACTTTAACTGGAGAGATCTGATGCAGTACACTCACTTTTCAGGTCTAATGCATATGGCCAAATCCATTTACTTCAATGGAGTTGTGCCAGCGGAAAACTTGATCCCTAATTTGAATGCTGTGGATCTGATCCTGCACTACCTTCCCTCACACAAATACTCTATAGCAGAACTGGTATGGAATTTTCTACTGGAATTATTTTTTTCAATGGAAAATGCAGTTTCTGCAAAATCTAAATTTTCCATGAGTACATGTACCCAGACTACAACGCCCATGAGGTAACGTGCCATCATGGCCAGCCCAGTTTAATCTTGAACTGATCTGAAACAAAATGTTTCACGTCAGTTCAACACACCAGAATATTTCTCAAAAAGAAAAGGAGGACTTGTGGCACCTTAGAGACTAACCAATTTATTTGAGCATGAGCTTTCGTGAGCTACAGCTGCTCAAATAAATTGGTTAGTCTCTAAGGTGCCACAAGTACTCCTTTTCTTTTTGCGAATACAGACTAACACGGCTGTTACTCTGAAACCTGTCAGAATATTTCTATTCAGGTCAAACCAATCCATAACAAAAACAAAATATTTTGTTTAATTTTTCCCAGTGGAATATCTAAACTTTCCTGCAGATTTTTGCTCAGCTCTAGTCCTTCGTCACATATTTGCAGAATCTGGATCATTGTATAGGGTAACATTTTCAAAAGCACCTACGTCACTTAAGGAGCCCAAGTCCCTTGGAAAGTCAATTGGACTTGGGCCCCCAAGTTGCTTAGGTGGTTTTGAAAGTGCTACCCATAAGTGTGGGATTCTTAATGGGGAGAAGTCATTGGGCTTGATTCTAAAGTCCTTTCGAACAGCGGTTGCAGGGCCAACATGCCTTACCACAGGTGGCAATGTAACTTACACCTATAGTTTACAACCACTTTAAGATCCCTTCATACTGCCAGAGTGGTGCAACGGGCCTTGCGTGTAATTAGGAAAGAGTCCCATCACTTTTCTATCTTCAAAATCTTTTTCACATTTTCCTTTTCCTTCCCCTCTTCCTATGGCATGTGCCTGGCTGAGCATGCTCTGTCCTGTGATTCAACAGCTTCCCCCCCACCCCCCCACTTTTATGTCAACAGAGATCTTCAACAACAAAGGTTGCTGCTCCCCAGTCTAATCAAACTTGGTGCCTTCTCCACGGAGCACATTAGCCTCCTAAGTCATGTAAATGATAGTATTTACACTAGCTACTGTTATGTAAAAGTCACAGGCAGATTTCAGCTGCTCATTTGCTTGAAAATAAATCTATTTTTCTTTTTAAAGCACTAAGATTTTTACAGTAACAATTCTAGGTTAATGGATTGTTTCTCTGTAAAGTCATGATGTATACATGTTTAACAACAGTCGTAATACCATCCAGCTTGGATGCAGGTTAAACAATAGTCATTTTGCTCCTGCAATTCAAACTTTCATTACAATTTGCCATGCAGTAGAGTTCTCAGGCAATGTAGTCATTTATTGCAATGATTTGCATTAAAGAGGGTGTCATTATATTACCTCTTAGCTTTGGTTGCGATTAGAAGTAATATCTACATTTATCTTTCACTCCTAGGAGTATAAAATTTGTGCTAATAATAACAATAATAAAGCTAGTTCCTAAAAGCAAGTGAACTCTACACAGCCCTTTTTCCCCCTTTTTTTTCTTTCCCTCTACTCAAGTGGGGGAGTAGAAGGATCATGAATAATAAATATGGAGATAAGAGAACTGAAACTGGGAAATCAATTTACTGCAAAATATTTGCATATTTTATTAAAAGAAACTGTGCATAAACCCCACAACAGGGTGGAATGATTTATATTTTGATTTGATTTGTATACATTTTACCTCTGGGAGAACTGATGCAACTTAGTCATCCCTGCAGGGCTTTCTCTGGTAGGTTTTTTGTTGTTGTTGTTGTTTTGCTTCCAATATCTTTGAGAAGGGAGTAGTCAGTCCCTGATGGAAATTATGGAAATTACGGAGACAGTTCCATAATGTATGACATTTCTGGATTCTCAGACATTGGATGATCCAGGAGATTATCAGTTCCTTCTTGGGTTTGTCCATACCCAGACTCATCCATGAATGGGTTTCCCTAAAACTATAGCTGTAGTCATAAGGCCTCCAATTCTCACTTCAAAACAAAACTGCCTGAGCTCATTTGGGCAATATCTATAAAGTCTGCATTTATAAATGGAAATAGTTATCATATGATGCACTTGTTACATTACAGTGAGAAAAATCAGCTTCATAGATCTACTGATTTATCTATTGCTATTGTACCCGTCACCATAGTGTCTAGGTGCTAAATAAGAGAGAGATAGTAGAACCCCATTTATCCAAGCCTCCATTATCCAGCTGTCTGTATTAACCGAACAACCACCGCAACTTAAAATGAGTTTCTGCTTTTTTAAAAACTGGTACTCTTTACTAGAAGTAACAGTTCATGTATGCTGTAAATAAAAAAGGGGGTATGTTTCAATGCTTATCATTTTTGGAATTTTTAAAAATTGTACTGTTTGTGACGTTATGTGTAAACAAGCTAGAGATGGTGCCTTGTGTAACATTAAACAGATTTTGTAGACGATCCCTATAATGGTCAGAGGTAAAGAGTGTAAAAATGATTAATACAACTTGTTAAAAACTCATGTCAGTTTTCCTGTTAATGAATGAACAAAACATTGTTTGCAAGAACTAATGTTTTGTATATTCTGTTAAGTAGATAAGAAGGGAGGCATATTTTAATGCTTTTCTGGCAGGGGTCAGCTAGTTTAAAGGTAACTCTGCCGCTTAAAATAATGGATGGAAAGCTCTTTGCCCATTTTCCTGTTTATCTGAATTTTTGATTATCCTATCTGGCCCTGGCCCCGGTCCCAATTAGATCAGCTAAACAGGGTTCTACTGTACTTTAAATAAAAGATAAAAATACAATAAATGTTTTAAATCAAGACTGGATGTCCTGCTAAAAGATATGCCATATCAGAAATTACGGACTTGAGGCAGAAATTAATGGTTGAGGTTCTATGGCCAGTGTCATGCAGGAGATCAGCTGAGATGATCATAATGGTCCCTTCTGGCTTTAACATCTATAAAGTGATGAATGATGAAGAATTTAAGTGACTTTTATATATTAACCAAATGTTACAGTTCAAATAACGATGCTGCCAGAACGAATCCCGTTTTTCTAATATGGGAGAATTGTCTGAATTGCTTTATTTGTATAGTATTCACCTCGGACTGAATAGCTAAAGATCTGTTTGGTTGGATGGATGTCTACTTAGCCACTAAGCTCTTGATAGTCTCAATCTAAATATCAGCTAAGCATGGAAATCCTACCTTTTAGCTGTCTTTCCAACAATAAAACTGGTGGTCTGATAAAAATATAAATATAATCATATAAATTCCTCATCAATCATTGATTTATAGATGTTCTGGACAGAAGGGACCATTATGATCATCTCATCTGACCTCCTGCATGACACAGGCCATAGAACCTCAACTATTAATTTCTGCAACAAGCCTGTATGCTGCATTTAGTGAAGCTGTGGAATTTTTTCAAAATTTCAAGCTTTTGACAAGACACAAATTCTCCCATAAAACTTTGTGTGATGTTTGTTTGTTTATTGCCATTTTCCAGCCATCTCTCGTGTTTAGTAGTTTCAAAAACTAACTTCAACTCACGTAGGCCCAGGTCCTCAAACATATTTAGGCTTCTAACTTCCCTGAAATCACAACACTGCATACTCAGATCCATGGAAATTAAGAGCCTAAATACCTTGATGACCTGGGCCATAGCCAAATTCAATCCTGCTGTAACTCCACTGAGGTGTATGGAGTCAGTGAGGTTACATCACAAAATGAATAATCCTGTGCAGAAACATAAAGTGGTGAGAGACCCATGGAGGACACTGATGGAAGTTTCTCATTGCCTGCAGATGCCTGATTAGTTGTGGTTACAAATTAGTTTTTGTTTTGTTTGCTGCACTCTTGAGAAGTGATGTGCTCATTATCAAATACAGAAATTTGCCATGTCATGCACCTCTAGTCATGGGATGCACCAGGAGAGAAAATTACAAATAGCTCAGTAATTAAACCTGGCTATATATTTGCTTATAACAGCTCAATTCAAATGGCTCTTGAAGATAATTTGTGCTGAGGTAGGTTTTGTCCGTGAATATTTTTGCAAGCATGCCCAGACTTGGTGGAGAAAGATGGGTGCTTTAGAATCTATAGGATGCTATAACCAACATCATCATTGTACATTAGAGATCAAATTTTAAATATATTTACTTAATCATTTTCCTTGATCCCTTCACATTTTATAAAATCCTCATGTTTTGAAAGGACCTCTTAAGGGTCATCTAATACATCCCCCTGCCTTGTGGCAGAACTGGTTTCATTTTTTCCCAATTGTCACTGATCTAGCCATCCATAACCTAAACAGCTAATTGTTCCATTGCCTAGATGTCTTTACAGTCTTCAGATCTTTCTATCTTCTTAACCTCACTTTTCCGTACTGCATCTTAAGCCCATGTATTGATGGTAACAGTGTGACAGTTTCTAAGATCCTGGGAAGGAGAGAAGAACTCCTTTGTTGAGTCACTCAAACCTAAGGATCTAGAATCCTGCAATAAATGTATAGTAATTACTGCAGACTCATAGTGGAAGGGGGATAATGTTATTTCCAATCACAACATACAGGGGGTTGGACTGTCTGTATGGGAAAAAGGGAGCTAGGTCCTGGGATAGAGAAATTCCGAGGAACAGCCAAGCTTGGGACGACAGCTTGATCTTGAGCAAGACTTTTGTTTTGTTTTTTGAGTTACTAGTGTAATCCCTGTGGCCTAAAGCCATAGGGCATGTCTACGCTGCGGCTGGCCAATGCTAGCTGTCTCAGGCTCATGGGGCTTGGGTTAAAGGGCTGTTTAATTGTGGTGTAGACGTTCGGGTTCGGGCTGCAGCCAGATCTCTTGGACCCTCCCAGCTCTCTGGATTCTAGATCCCAGGCACCTGCCCAAACATCTACACCGCAGTTAAACAGCCCCTTAGCCCATGTCAGGTGGCACGGGCCAACTGCGGGTTATTAATTGCAGTGTAGACATACCCTTGGAGAGCAGGATGCTCACTACTGTCATCTGTTGGTGAAATGGGAGAAGAGCGGTCTCGAGCTGCTTAAAAACTGCAGATGGGCAGAGCTACACTGGTGAGGGAGTTCTCCGCTGGCATCTGTTGGAAAGCCAGGGGAGTTGAGTGACTAGGCCAGGGCTTATTTACATTTCAGTTTTGTGGCAGTTTGGGGACATTTTGGTTAAAATTCAGTTAAGTTTTGGGGGGCAGTAAGATTGCACTTGACCTTGCTGGGAAAGAGAAGACACTGACCCTGAACGGCCTGGGGTCTCCCTGCTGTCTGGCACTGTTGGGTACAGAAGCCTGGGTGGTGGTGGGTAGTGCAGGGAGAAAAGTTTCGGTCTGCTTCTGAAAGTGCTTTGCTGGTGGTATGGACTCTGTCCAAAGTTGTAAATACCGTGGATCCTTTCCTCAGCACTGAGCCTGGTGACCAGGGGACAGTGCAGAGTGAGGGCAGCTTCCAGGAAGCAGCAGCTGCATTTTGGGAATTGATGGTGTTAGAACAGCAGTTTCTCTGAGGCAGCAGACAGCTCAGAGTGGTGGTGACAGCACCTTTGAGGGGCTGGACGGCGCAGAGTGGCAGCAGAACCACAGCCAGATCATTCCCAAAGGATGTTGGTATGGGCTTGCTACCCATCAGTTAAAGTTGAAATCACTCCACCTGGCATAGGTAGTAGAGTTCCCCAGAGCAGCCCAGGCAGCAGTGACCTGCTAGGATCTTTGGACTTCTCCAACCCAGGAGAGCTAGCCATGAGTAGGGAGCTGGGAAGTGGCCAGAACCCACCAGCCTCTCGCAATGGCCAAAGGAGGACTGAGGTTGGGCCTACTGTTAAGACACCCTGGGGAGAGGGGAAGTCTTACATCACAGAATTTGTTAATTGCTGGTTTTCCCAAATTAATTCTGGTGTCTTCCTTCCCCTCCTCCCTATCTCTTCCCCCCCTCCCCAATAAAATTTTCTTTCTTGTAACCCCTGAACTCATTGTTTGCAAATGAGGAAGAGTTGCTCATTGGGGCACCCAGTGTCACGTATCTAGTTTCCCGGGTTTCCGGGTGGAGACTTGAGCTGGTGTTAGATAAGTGTGTTTAAGGAAACTCATAGAAAATTGAACCTAGTCCTTTTTGCCGCCAACAACACTTGGCAGAAGGGGTATAGACCCTAGGAGAAGAGTGAGTTTGGATTATATATGGGGTTTGTGTGTGTGTGTGTGTGTGTACACCTGTTCAAACAAGGTTCTGTCTATTTACACCCCATTGTCTTGTTTGTTTGTTTGTTGTATCTTCATCAATTAATGAAAATAAGAGGTCTTTTTAATATCCCTTTATGAAGTCCTAGACTGTAACCATGTCATCTGTCCATCTTCTTTTCCACAGGCTAAACAATGCCCATTTCCCTAAACTTCCATCAGAGACCTACTTTTCAAATCTTGAACCACTTTTTTGGGTTTTTTTTCTGTGCTTTCTTCTGTTTGTTTCTGTCTTTTATAAAGTACAGGAGCCAAGTCTGAAAGCAGCCCTGTACTCCTACTGAATCCTGAAACTGTTTCCCACTTGGGCCTAACTGTTGCCAAGTAAGGTGTATAAATATCCTACTTGATTTACATGTAGTAATTCTTGTTAATGCACTGGTTAAAATGAGTAAAGCGTCTCATGATAATAAGAACAGGAGTACTTGTGGTACCTTAGAGACTAAGAAATTTATTTGAGCATAAGCTTTCGTGAGCTACAGCTCACTTCATTGGAAGCATCACTCACAAAAGCTTAATGCTCAAATAAATTGGTTAGTCTCTAAGGTGCCACAAGTACTCCTTTTCTTTTTGCGGATACAGACTAACACGGCTGCTACCTGTCTGAAACCTGTCATGATAATAACTTCTCCCTGGTCTACCAAGCATTATAACTCCTAGTTCTCTTTCAAGTGATTGTGCACAGATACCTTCAACTGTAGGTATATATGCAGAGAGTGCACTGGAGTCAGAAACTTTTACCAGCAGGCAGCACCACTGCGTGGTGCACATTCCCTGCTCTCCTTGTATGCTGAACTGAGGGTATAAAAGGGGAGTGGCTCCCACCTCCCTCTCAGTTCTGTCTCATCACTTGTGGTGAGAGTTGGAGGGGCCACTCCATAGTTGTTTAGCTTCAGTACACCAGCCTCCATAAAGAGTTCTTCTTACTCTATAAGAACGGCTATACTGGATCAGACCAAAAGTCCATCTAGCACAGCATCCTGTCTTCTGATGGTGGCCAATGCCAGGTGCCCCAGAGGGAATGAAAAGAACATGCAATCATCAAGTGATCCATGCCCTGTCACCCATTCCTAGGTCCTGGCAAACAGAGGCTAGGGACACCATCCCTGCCCATCCTGGCTAATAGCCATTGACCGACCTATCCTCCATGAATTTATCTAGTTCTTTTTTGAACCCCGTTATAGTCTTGGTCTTCACAACATCCTCTGGCAAAGAGTTCCACAGGTTGACTGTGCATTATGTGAAGAAATACTTCCTTTTGTTTGTTTTAAACCTGCTGTCTATTAATTTATTTTGGTGACCCCTAGTTCTTTGTTCTAGTTCTAGTATATAATTTAGTTTAATTTTAGTATAGTTAGTACAAGAACTGGTGGATTTAACCTGAAAACTCCACAGGGTTCAGGCAGTGTGCAATGTGTACGGAGATGATCCCTTTCATGGATAGGCACAAAAGCTGCTTAATTTGTCTAGGTGAAGGACAAATGTTCGATTTGTAGCTCCTTCCTTACTGGAACAAACAAGAAATGCAGGGATTTCCACCTCAAAGGCTGCATTATGGAGGAGGTGATGCATCCTTCAGAACCGGACCCTGACCATAAGAGGACAGACACTTAATTCACAAGGAGTGCCCCCTTGGAATCCCTGGCTTTCAAGCCTAAATCTGAAGAGAGAAACCATTCCTCCTCATCCCCAGCAGCCTCCTCAAAGTGCTCTAAACTAGCCGTGTCTGAGTCTCACAAATGGTCAAGTCCCACTCTTCATCACACAGGCTGCCAGTGAGTCCTCCTGTGCCAAGGACTGCTTGCAGGCACTGTAGACTCCAGTTCCTCTGGACCATTAAGACCAGTGTCTTCACCATTACTGGGTCCTTTCTCTGCAGCACCATCGGCACTGTCAGTACTGTTGGCTCAGCTAAATGGAAACTTGACTCTTTAGGTATCTTCTATTCCACAGGCCTTCCTTGCAGTGAAGGACCTCTTGCATTTGCCAGCACCAGACTTTCCTTTGTTGCACCATCCAGCACCGATGGTGTCAGTCTCAACACCGCTGGTGCCAACCATGATATTTACCATTATGATGGCTCCATCAGCAGCAACTTAGCTATTGGTGTTTTGGCTCCCTGAACCACTACTTCTAACTCCCTTGCACACTTCCTCTATATCCGTGCCAAAAGAGAAGCACTGGGTTTCTCCAACATTGAGACCTCCACAAACACCAGCTGGGACTGTTTTCAATTTATCCAGGAGAGTTACATCTCCTTTTTGGACTTGAACTATGAATGACTAATATCCCCTCTGAGGTCTTTTAGATCACGTTATAGACCTTGTTCTGGAGGTACTAAATCTAAAATCCCTGACTGGCACTCTTACAAGGATGCCCCATATGGTCCCTATCACTGTGGGCAGTTCAAAGAGTGGAATACCCCCTCTGGCCTTATTGTGGACTTTGGACTACTCTAAGAGGTCTAGTCCTCCACTGGAGTCCCAGTCTAGAAGGAGATTGCCTTCATCCATATCAGGGACCTCTAGAGAATCCCCTTCTACCATCCATCAGCTTTCTCCTTTGTTGGAACCTACACAAGAAGGGGAGATAACTGAGGAACCAGTTGATATTCCCCCCCCCCCCATCATCTTCCCTGGACAAGGCTGCCAATCTCCGGAGAAGGAAGATTTTAAAGTGTTCCAGGACCTTATGAGAAGGGTGGCCACATTTCTGGGAGTGCAGACAGAGCTTGTACAGGATACCCATACAAGCTCCTAGATACCTTACAGGCTCCTGCCCCAGGAAGGGTCACCCTTCCCATTAATGAAGCCTTGCTGCAACCAGCCAAAACCCTCTGTGTCACCCACTGCCAAACAGGTGGACGGACACTATCAGGTTCATCAGCAAGACTTTGATTATTTGTTTGCCCACCCGACTCTAGACTCTCTTGTGGTTATGGCCTCTCCTAAACACAAGGAGTTTAAAAGGCTGGACCTATATAGCATGAAGGCCTAGACCACTGCCAGCCTTCAGATTAGAATGTCAAATTACCAGACACTGTTGTGTAAATACACCTTTATTTATTGGTCAGCAATCTCAAATTTGCAGACAAATTGCCTGAGGAATACAGAGAACAGTACTTGGCCATAGTTTCTGAAGGACACCTCACTGCCCAAACCTTGCTTCAAGTGGCCGTCAACGTTGCTGACATGGCTTGATGCTCCATAGCTACAGCCATCTCGATGAGGCACTCCTGTTTGTTGCAAGCCTTTGCATCCCAAGGGAGCTGCAAAATTCCATTGAAGAGTTACCCTTCAAAGGGTCCAAATTGTTTCCCCAGAAAATGGATGATACCATGCATACCTTAAAAGATTTCTGAGCAACTCTCCATTCGCTCTGGGTTTACACCCCAGTAACAAAGAGGAAACAGTTTAAACCTTAGCTGTATTAAAGACCCTCTTGTCAGCAGAGATCTCAGGACAACTTCAAAAGAAAGACTAAGCCTCCTTGACATCACCTATTGGCATCATCTACAACAGGCCCTTCTCACCAGATTGCTGCAGCTTTGAAGCAGTTTTGATTGCTCCTCCTCATCAATTATTGGGAGTGAACTACATCCACCCTGATTATATTTGGCCCTGTCAACACTGGTTTTCCACTTGTGAGGTAACTCCCTTCTCTTCATGTGTCAGTATAATAATGCCTGCAACTGGAATTTTCACTCCATGCATCTGAAGAAGTGGGTTTTTTACCCATGAAAGCTTATGCCCAAATAAATCCGTTAGTCTTTAAGGTGCCACCGGACTCCTTGTTGTTTTTGTGGATACAGACTAACATGGCTTACCCCTCTGATACTTGACACCATCAGGGACAGAACACCAACCATATGTCACCTCCCTTTGGACTGTGCCTGTCTGTCTTTTACAGTGCTTGGAAACTGATCATGTAGGACAAGTGGGTGCTCAGCACCATAAAGGAGGGATACGTCATCCAGTTCAAGTTCCTTGCCCAACCCACTCCCCTTGTCCTTTTCATGGACTCATCTCTCATGACTGTATTGGTTCAGGAAATGCAGTTTCTTGTGGAGTTGGGAGTGAACATCTGCCAGGGGTTCCCTTTTTGGCTACTGGTACCAACTATGAGTCTGGTACCAGACATTCACCAAAGGCTGGGTGGCCCATCTCAGTCAACTCCAGGTGCAAGCTCTTGCATCACTTCAGCTGGTGTTGCTCCACATAAATTAGTTGGAGCTCTGAGCTATTCTTCAAGCCTGCAAGACATGTATGTCCACTGTTTGGAACCAACTGGTTCAAGTTCCCAGAGACAATACTACTCCCTTGTTTTAACTGAACAAGCAGGGAGATGCAAGGTTGTCTCAGCTGTACCAAGAAGTCATCCACCTGAGGAATCTCTGAATAAGAAACAAGGTCTCACTGAAAGCCTTTCACCCTCCAGGGGTAGGGAACACCATTGCAGATCCCCTCAGCAGGGACTTTATAGACAAGCATGATTGATTAAACAGAAAGGACAATCTCCTTCAGATCTTCCAACAGTAAGGGTATTTGCAACCAACCTCAACAAATGCAGGAGATTTTGCTCGATGGTGGGCTACAGCCCAGGTTCCATGACAGATGCCTCTCTTCTTCCCTGGTCCAATCATCCGCTCTGTGCTTTCCTTCCAGTTCCTCTCATTCTGAGGGTACTCAGGAAACTGAAAAGAGACGAGGCAACATTAAGCCTCACAGTACCATCTTGTCAAAGAAAGTATTGGTTCATGGACTTACCTCAACTCTCCATCCAGCCCCTTATAACTTTGCATCCACTAAGGATCCTGGCTCAAAACCTGGGCAAGTATCTATATCCCTACTTCCAGTCTCTCGAACTCACCGCATGGATGATTTCTGCCTGAATACTCCCAAGAGATTATACTCCAGGGAGGTCTAAGCCATCTTGGTGAGCAGCAGAAAGGACTCCACTAAGGCCACATACATCATATAATGGACAAGGTTTTCAACCTGAGTGCAATCTCACCAGTTACTGCCTAATCACACAGGGATTACACAAATACTGGATTACCAATTAAGAGTCCACTTGGCTTCTATCTCTGCAGTTTACCCACCGCTGAATGGCTTTTCTATCTTTTCTCCCCCTTTGGTTTCTATATTTCTAAAGGGTCTACTCAACATCTGCTCTCCTAGTCCACTACCTTGATGGGATCTCAACCTAGTCCTATCTAGGTAAATGGGTTTCTCCTTTGAACCTCTGGCAACAACTGTGCTACCACTATTGCCTATCAAAACAGCATTTTCGCTTGCAATCATCTCTTCAAGGAGATTTTCAGAACCTCAGGGTCTCCTAGCTGACCCTGCTTTTATGGTCTTCCATCGAGACAAAGTTTCTCTTAGGCCACTCTCTAAATTTATTCCCATGGTAGTATCTGTTTTCCATCTCAATGAAGCCATCCACCTTCCAGTATTATTCCCAAAACCCCACACTTCCAAAGCTGAACAAAGACTCCACAGTCTTTTACCTGGCATTCTACCTGGACCCCACAAAGTCATTCAGAACCTCCCCCAGGCTCTTTGTGGCCTATGCCAAGAAAGTTAAAGGTCAAACAGTTACCGCTTAATGCATCTCGAATTGGATTTCGGACTGCATTAAACTTTGCTATGATCTTGCTAAAGTCTCTCCTTCACCAAGGATAACTGCCCACTTTATTAGGGCTCAGTCCACTTCATCAGCCTTACTGAGCAATAGTACTATACTAGATAGTTGCAAGGCAGCAACATGGTCATCTATTCAGACCTTCTCCAGGCACTATTACTAAGCTTTATGAGACGACACCAACTTTGGCAAGTCAGAGTTGCAATCCCTTTTCAAATAATCTGGAGTCCCATTACTTGTAAGAGAACTGCTGGTGAGTCACCTATAGTGGAAAGTATAAGTGGGCAATCACTCAAAGGAGAAAAGATGGTTACTTACCTGTACAGTAATTGTAGTTCTTCAAGATGTGTCGTGCACATATACATTCCACAAACCTCCCACTTTCCCCGTTACTTTAGACATTAGATAGACTGTGGTGCAAAAGAATGGCGAAGGAGACAGCAACTATGCCCATGTTATGCGCTTAGCTTGGCGCACGAGGAGAGCAGGGGCATGCGTGGCCTAGTGGTACTGCTGGCAAAAGTCTCTGACTCGAATGCATTGGACATATATACACCTACAGTGGAATGTGTATGTTCACAACACATCTCGAAGAACCACAGTTACTGTACAGGTAAGTAACCATTTTATTCTCCTCTGTGGAACTACTGCATAGACAGTCTGTAACTGTGCATTAGGTAAGTTCTTTCCTAAGTGAACCACTTCATATTATCTTTATTGACTCTAATTTTATTGATTTAAGCTTCTTTATCTAATTTATGAAGATCATACAGTTGCCATCAGTACCTTATTTTGTGGAAATACAAAGAATAAGCAGGGAATATCAAAGATTAGAGCCTCTCTAAATACTTCAGGCTAAATCCTGAGAGCTGCTGAGCACCCACAACTTTCACTGACATCAAGCAATTATTCAGCAACAACTCAGGATTTGCCCCACAGTATTCTTGGCCTTACTAGATCTTTTGCCTGAATTTTATGGGTTGAATTATCTTCTCATGTACCCTGGGGCAACTCCATTGACTTCATATGATTGCATAGTACATACATGATAATCCATTACTTCTTACATATACAGACACCATATATATATATATACACACTGATACTATTTCATAGGAATGAAATCAGTGTGGTTCCACTTGTGTGACTAAGAGTAGAACTTGGCCTGAGATTTCAGATCATTAGCTCAAAACTGGGGTAAATCATCAACTGGCAAATTTTCAGAGGAAACTCAATCAGATCTCCACACTGGCACCTGTAATTTTACAGGTAAAGTAGTGCCAACTCCAAGTGTTGACAAACCATGAGCCAAGCCCCCAGAATTGATGAGATTGATTTAAAAATGAGATTTTTAAAAAAAAAAAACCCACATGTATTTTGGATTCTTTTCATTTGCCTTCTGATTTTGAGTCTTTAGCAATTTCACAGTTTCAACCTTTTCTTCAGAACCTAGAAACTTCCTTTAAAAAAAAATGAGATTTTCTTGTTGTCACATGACTCCATGAGCTGGGGCTTTGATAAAAACAACAAATATCATGTGACTCATGATAAAATGGGTGATGGAACACTGCAGGTGTGCCTAAGGTGGCACAAGTACTCCTTTTCTTTTTAACCAGAGTAGTACTTGCTTCATGTTATGCTGAAAGTTATATGACAAGACCATCTTTACTTGATCTATGTCAACTGCTTCTGCTCCTGGCTCAATCCAGCAAGTAGAGGGGGGAGACACAAAAAAAGTTCTTGTTTGGGTTTGGTTCATTTGGGTGTACTTGGGGGTGGGAAGAAGCTCTTTAAGTCTTATTCCCTCTGTCTTCAGCACAACATAGGATGGGGAGGGTTATATTTTAAAAAGTGCTTAATCCTCAGTGACTTAGGGTCCCAAGTCCCATTTTCAAAAGTGACTTAGGAGCTCAGGAACAGATCTAGTCAAAACTCAGAATTTCTGTTTTGTGGGAAATTTCAACATTCCAAACTTGGTTTTCATTTTGAATTGGGATTATGCACTATTGCACTACTAGTGTTGTTATAAAATAATGTAAAAATAATAAAAACAATATAAAAAGGAAAACCTGTGCATAAAAGAAAACTTGAAAAGAAAACTCAGTATTTTCTGAAATGAAAATTTTCCTAAATGGGGGAAAAAAATCATTAAAAAATATTCTTCCATGGGAATTTTTGTCAAAATAGACATTCGTGAACAGTTTCAATTTCAACAAAAATGGCATTTTTCATTTAGGAAAAGAAAAGTTTTGTTAAATATTTCCAAACAGCACTACTCAGGAGCCCAAGTCTCATTGAAAGTCAATCTTTTGTGACAATGGCAGATGATGCGTAATTTTTTTACCTTGCATATATGATTGTGTGAGACCCCACCAAGGACAGTGTGGATGTTACTTTCTGTTCTAAAGACTGCAAGAATAAGGAAGAATCCTGCTCAGTTAAGCAAGTAGCTGTATCTCCACTTCATACTAGTAGTGGAATAATTTTAAATGGATTTTAACAGCAGGTTGGTGAAATTCATGCCACATATACCTATGTAACTGGGGATCGAACAGAATTCCTAATGCAAGCGCTGAAACAGACAAATCCCTTTATCCAGGGAGCAGACGTTCATAAGTTCTAAGTTTTAACATTGAAGTTGAGCTAAGAATAGGGGAAGAGGGCAGCGTACAGACTAGATGATCTCTCAAGGTCCCTTCCAGTCCTACGATTCTATGATTATTATTTTATCATTTGTATTTTCATCCAAAAATGATACCAATGGTTCCATATTTTTACTTCTGAATCAGTGCCTTTCAGCCATGCAATCCTTCTCTACTATTAATGAGTTGGTGACTTGGAAACTTACTTTAAATTACAGTGCAGCCTTTGATTTCACAAAGCTCCTCTGAATGCCTCCAGCTAAATGTGTTTTCAATAATAAATTGTTGAAGAAACCTTGGCTTAGTTGGGTTTGGTTCGATCTGACTTAATTAGAGCTGTTTCAAAGTACTATCCTGTGCCACTCGGATTATTAGTTCTCTTATGTTATTTACAGGACACTACAGAACAGAATGACTCAGGATTTATGGCTTTCCCACACTCTATCTATCACACACCAATGCCATAATTTAAAGTAATGGCATCTTCCTGCCTTCATGCAAAATGATTTTTGCAGATGTGAAGACTCTGACTAATAGTACCTTTTTTTATCATATGAAAAGTGGAGTTGAAACACGGAAGGCTGTTTAATCATTTGTGGCGAGCTCCCAAACCTTGATTGATTTTTACAGAGGCTAGCTTTTTCCTACAGGTGGATTACAAAAGCTCTGTAAACGGCTCTCACTTTTTCAACCTCAGGAATTTTGGAGCAATTCATACCAGTGTCGAGTCAGCCTGTTCATTTTATGGCCATGTGTTCTTTTTTGCCTTCGGGTCTCAGTTAAACTCTCAGAATGTCTTGCAGATCCTTGTTTCTGATGCTAAAAAACCTGATGGTATAAGATGCCATCAAATCCAACCTTTCTCTATGGCCCAACCATATAAAGCAATACTGGTAAGAACCAAAGTAGAACTTTAATATTACAAAGTTATAATCAATAGCTCATGATTTGATCACCACCGGAGTTGCAAAAGCGCATTGGTGTCATAATGTGGAATTTGCAGGTTAGCATTATCTGATAACATGTGTGACATGCTGAACAATGTGGTGGGGTGCTTTACGGACATAAAACTTGTTTGCTAGGAATAAAAGGGCCCTGGGTCTGAGGCACAGCGCTATTATTTATAGCTATATGTAAACAGGGAAGCCCTTTGTCAGTTTTTTTGAATTACCAATAGTTGCAGAAATCTTAACATAATAATCTTGGTAAAACTGCCCAGATGTTTGATATTAAACAAACATCTGTTTTGAATAAAAGATATTTCACTCTTCCCTCCCTCCTCTTTAACATATTAGAGAGGCGGCTGAAAAGAATTGCCATGGCTAGAGTTTTATTTAGTTCTCTGAACACTGCTGTCCATAGTGTCAAAAACACACCAAAAAATAACCCTGGGAAAGGTTAATAATGGCCTTTCCAGTGTCATATTCTACACTTTATGTGTTGTGGTAATTATTATCATTATAGCTGTAAGGATGTCTAGTTATCTTTCTTAATCACATACTATAAAGAAGTGCTTCTGAACACATATCTATTATTTAATCAAAATTTCACAGTTATTGGCATTTATGCTCTGGAAGGGCTGTGTTTATTTTCTGTTTGCATGGGGGAACAGTGCGTCCTAGAAGAAAGGGAGACCTCCATCCATGCCCACTTTAATCACTGTCATATCATGTGACAATCTGTGCTATTAATATCAGAGACTGCTAATACATGTTATTATGTCCTGTTGCCTTGTACTTTTTGCACTCTAGGAAAGCACTTTTATTAACAGATTTTTTTTAAAAAAAGGGAGAGCTAAACTGTCTCCATGAGTAGAGCTGGGTTCAAGTGCCCTGGCTGGGGTAGGATAAGATGGTCCAGGAGATGCAAAATCTACCCTAGTCTCTAGCAGAATCATTCAAATCATTCAAGTAGCATCTAGTCTCCACTCACTACACTCTTCGGCTGGTCCTTGGGCAGAAAGTGCTAAACCATTGCCCTCAGGCAGTGGCAGCCTGCAGATTGAGGACTGACTATATGTTGTATCTGGAAACTGGGCCATGAGCCAGGAGAGCACTTCAAGCATGTGCTTAACTTTAAGCATGTGAGTAGACCAACTGATTTAAATGGGTCTAGACTTGTAAATAGACTTTATTGAGTATGCTTAAAATTAAGCACATGCTGGATTGGGACTTTGGTGTCCCGACACAAAACAATTAACAGAGCCACTCATCTGGTGTCTGGAATTGCTGTGTAAATGTCCTTCAAAATATTACAGCTGAGGCTTCAACCAGAAGCTTCATGGTCCATCGGCAGCAGGAGCTGTGCTAAGAGGTAGGCCTGGTCTACGCTGCAGAGTTAGATCAATGTAAAGCAGCTAATGTCGACCTAACTCCATAAATGTCTACACTACAACGTTGCTCCCGCTGATGTAGTAACCCACTACACCAGCCTAATAACTCCAGCTCCGCGAGAGGCATAACACTTAGGTTGATGTAGTTAGCCCTGTCAGCCCTGCATGGGGCTTACAGCTGGAGTCCCTCCCACCACCCCTAGCGGAGTGGAATCCAGCTGTCAGCGGCTGACAGCCCAGACTGTCAGCCCCCCACACTGCCCCACTTAAGTTGGTGCAAGCGCTCCTGGTGAGGAGGCATACCACTAGCAGAAGGATGGTAGCATGGACATGAAAAACCATGATAATTACTGTAACTTACATCAACTTAATTTTGTAGTGTAGACAAGGCCTTAGATGGTAGCCAGTCTTTAAACTCACCTCTCCTTCTGGGAGCTGTATCTCCATCCTTATCAACAGCTGTTGTGTTTGACAATTGGTGGACAGTCACAAGAGGGGACTTAACCAATTATTGGTGCTTGCACAAGGAAGCTTTTCTCCAGTCAGGCTGGTAAGAGTGATGTGAGGATGGGCTCTCATAAAAATGGCCTTTGGCCTATCTTTCAAGCTGGGATAAAAAGAGACTAAATGTGGCAGCCAGAATGGAAGAGATAATAGAGCTTCAGATACTGCTTGTCCCAAAATGCAAGACACAGGGAGGAAAATTTTATTTGGTAAAGTCCAATTTAAAAAGAAGCCAAATCAATTTGTTTCAATATTTTGGAATATTCATGTATATTATGATGTCCCAACCCTATAGAAATTTCCAGTGGAAGTCTCTTCCATTTCTCCACCAATTGTGATGTACGTGGTGTCAGTCAGATGTGGGTAGATGTATAATATGATCTTGGTCTGTGGATCAAGTTGGCCAGCAATCTCAAACTAAGAGAAAAATGTGGTAAATTGAGGATTCTGCGGGAACTGCAAGTTGTTACTTTAAGGGGGACCCCTCAGTAACTTGCAGGACAGGGCCCAAAGTTAAGCTCTAACCTCTTATGCCGCAAAATGCTGAGTGCCTTCAATTTCTGCTGACATGAGGGAGGGCATCTTGCAGGATTGGCCCCTCAGAAGGGTCAAAGAGGCATCAGCTGAGTACTTGAATCTGATCATTGCTCGTCATCACTGAAATCTGAGATCAGCTGTTGAAAGGAACTTGGGAAATATTAGGAAAGACCAAAAATGGGGAAATGATTTTGGAAGGAGCTATTATTCCCATGGAATCTTTCTTATGCAAAAAAAATTTGAACAACCTAGCAGATTTGTGAGGCAGCTTCTGATGGGAAAGTCCTCTACCTGACTCTGTAAACTACACATCCATTGTAAACTAAAATGCGTCTAACAGCATTCAGAGGAAAGTAATTTGTTTAAGGACTGTACTGATTTATTCATTAGTTTTTAATCTAAACAATTTCATGTAAATCTCCAAACATTAGAGTGAGTTCACATACTTGTGCCAATGAAGTAGTATTTCTGTGTTATCACATCTGTAATGCACATTTCTGTGGTACAGACAGTATGAAATTCCTAATTCTTTTTGTCTCAGTTGTTTACAATTGATTTACAACCACACCCACTTCGGGCATTAACCCTGGCCAGGAAAGATCTCTTCTTGTATTAGGAGGCATGTTAATGCATATATCTGTGAGACAAATTAATGTATTAAAAAACAAACTCCCCACCCTTCCACAGAAATGTACTAGACAATGGAAAAACCAATTACACATCACTGGCACTACGTCTTCCATTCAGTTTAATATATTCCTGACATATTGCTTATTCTTAATTTGAAAACATGCATCCAGTACTCATTCTTGTATTGATGGCACACTTGCATTTCATAGGTATGCTAATTAATTTGACATATAGGTGCAACTATTGATTATTCCATAGCAAAATGAGCAGACCTACTGCATAAAGTATTTTTTAAAGTTCATCTCTATTAATTGTTTCGTGACAGCCAGGCTTTTTGCTAATGTGATTGTTTAAGTCCCATCTAGATTCCTGTATCCTAAATTAGTGATAGGTCCTGGATGGAAATTCATATTTTATATTCCTCAAGTTTCAAGTTAAAAGCAAAGTGTGTTTTAGAGTGATACTTATGAACCTGCAAAACCAGGCGTAGTGGGCTACTTGATACCTAGATAATTGATTGGCCAGACAAACTCATAGGAAGGTAAAATTTGCACCCTATTAACTTGGTCTACACTAGGGAAAATATTTATTTCTAACAGGTGTCAGCAATGGTTGCTGAACATGGTTAAACTGCAAGCACGACCAAGACCAAAGCATGTTCAGCATTTCAAAATTCCTGCTAGAACTTGCTCTCAGTTGGCACAGAGAAATGAAGAGGCTTTCCCAAGCACACAGTCAGTAAATTGTGGCTCTGGGAATAGAACCCAGGAGTCCTGACTAACTACTGGATGAGGCTTCCTCTCAGAGATGGGAACAGAACAGAGGAGTCTTATGTCCCCGTCACCTGCTCTAACCACTAGACACACTACATTCCCTAATAAAAGGGTGCCTCTGAGTGTCTGAGGAGGCTCTGTAGATGAGATTTTATTGATGAACATTGAATGCTAGAATTTTTATCATAGCCATGCTAGTTGTGGATTCCAAGATTTTCAAATTGCCAGTGCTGTTTTAAAAATATCCCTTACATATGTCAAATGAAGATTTCTGCAAGGAAGTGAGTTAGTGGATGTGATTCACTGAAACACTCGAAAGCTGGCTGCTTTGGAAGTCAGTCGATAGGAAGAAGCTTAGTGATGACACAGGACTGGTATAAAGGACAGGGCAGTGGACTCTCAGTGAGAGATTCTGTTCCCCAATCTGCATGTCACTTCATGTCTGTTTACAGCATTCAAATATAAATGTATTTGTTGCCTGTAAAAACCAGGGAACTAATAATATGAAACCTTCCTGCAGCATTTGGCTTCCTTTTGGACGTTTCCTGAGATATTGCTGTTAAATTGCCTAGATAAACACTCCAACTTCCAAAGCCAATCTGTTAGAAACAACTTTGGGGTTGTGTGAGGCAAAAGCCAGAATAGACTGAATGGTATGGAGGATTGAAAACTGCAACACATGCCTCTCTTCCAACTCCCCTGGCTATCTTCATTCAACTGCTGCCAGCATGAGTCCACCAGGGAAGGCAGGAGGAAGAAGTAGGGAAATGAAAGAAAAATGTCTTTGTGGCTAGAGGAAATCCACTCATTTCTGGGCCAAAAGGCCAGCTTGCCCCCTCTTAAGTCAGATAGAAACTAGACCTAAGGCTGTGTTGTTTGTTTCTGTGTTGTTCTGATTGTTTGTTCAGTTTAGTTGCTAAATGGGGAAACAGAAGAGAGAGAAAGTATAAGGATGCAATAAACAATAGTCATGGGACCATCGCCTTAGCACTCACAGTCCCCTTTTCCCACCAAGGCAACCCATGTGTGCTGTGGAAGTTATAACAACTTGGCAGGGACCTGCAAACACATGGAAAGATCTTGACCTTTCCTCAGAGCAATTTAGAGCAGTGAAAAGATCCCAGAACCAAGGTAAGAGCCTTTTGGATGTTAAAAATCTAAAGAGGTTTGTCAGGATTGTGTTTTCTCTGCTTACTATGTCAATGCCCCTAGAAATTCACCAAAGAAACTTTCAACATTGGAAAATTGGTTCTTAAGAGATAATGGAGAAATAAGAGCTGGGAAAAGAAAATGAAGGCAAAGAAAGGTTTGATTGTCTGGAGGAATGCAACACTTTGATACAGATCTTATCTTCTGACTAAATTTCTTCCAATCAATAAAGAATGAGACAAATTATTATATGGTGTAAACTGGTGCAGTTCAATTAGCATCAGTGGAGCTATGCTGATTTACATTAGCTCAGGATCTGGCCATGTACTTGTATATCAATGTATGGAACATAGAATCATAGAATATCAGGGTTGGAAGGGACCTCAGGAAGTCATCTGCTCAAAGCAGGACCAATCCCCAATTAAATCATCCCAGCCAGGGCTTTGTCAAGCCTGACCTTAAAAACTTCTAAGGAAGGAGATTCTACCACCTCCCTAGGTAATGCATTCCAGTGTTTCACGACTCTCCTAGTGAAAAAGTTTTTCCTAATATCCAACCTAAACCTCCCCCACTGCAACTTGAGACCATTACTCCTTGTTCTGTCACCAGCTACCACTGAGAACAGTCTAGAACCATCCTCTTTGGAACCACCTCTCAGGTAGTTGAAAGCAGCTATCAAATCGCCCCTCATTCTTCTCTTCTGCAGGCTAAACAATCCCAGTTCCCTCAGCCTCTCCTCATAAGTCATGTGTTCCAGACCCCTAATCATCTTTGTTGCCCTTCGCTGGACTCTCTCCAATTTTTCCACATCCTTCTTGTAGTGTGGGGCCCAAAACTGGACACAGTACTCCAGATGAGGCCTCACCAATGTCAAATAGAGGGGAATGATCACGTCCCTCGATCTGCTGGCTATGCCCCTACTTATACATCCCAAAATGCCATTGGCCTTCTTGGCAACAAGGGCACACTGTTGACTCATATCTAGCTTCTCGTCCACTGTCACCCCTAGGTCCTTTTCCGCAGAACTGCTGCCTAGCCATTCGGTCCCTAGTCTGTAGCGGTGCATTGGATTCTTCCGTCCCAAGTGCACTTATCCTTGTTGAACCTCATCAGATTTCTTTTGGCCCAATCCTCCAATTTGTCTAGGTCCCTCTGTATCCTATCCCTATCTGCCACCGTATCTACCACTCCTCCTAGTTTAGTATCATCCGCAAATTTGCTGAGCGTGCAATCCACACCATCCTCCAGATCATTTATGAAGATATTGAACAAAACCGGCCCCAGGACCGACCCTTGGGGCACTCCACTTGATACCGGCTGCCATCTAGACATGGAGCCATTGATCACTACCCGTTGAGCCCGACAATCTAGCCAACTTTCTACCCACCTTATAGTGCATTCATCCAGCCCATACTTCTTTAACTTGCTGACAAGAATACTGTGGGAGACCGTGTCAAAAGCTTTGCTAAAGTCAAGAAACAATACATCCATGGCTTTCCCTTCATCCACAGAACCAGTAATCTCATCATAGAAGGCGATTAGATTAGTCAGGCATGACCTTCCCTTGGTGAATCCATGCTAACTGTTCCTGATCACTTTCCTCTCGTGTAAGTGCTTCAGGATTGATTCCTTGAGGACCTGCTCCATGATTTTTCCAGAGACTGCGGTGAGGCTGACTGGCCTGTAGTTCCCAGGATCCTCCTTCTTCTCTTTTTTAAAGATGGGCACTACATTAGCCTTTTTCCAGTCGTCCGGGACTTCCCCCGATCACCATGAGTTTTCAAAGATAATGGCCAATGGCTCTGCAATCACAGCCGCCAACTCCTTTAGCACTCTCGGATGCAACGCATCCGGCCCCATAGACTTGTGCACGTCCAGCTTTTCTAAATAGTCCCGAACCACTTCTTTCTCCACAGAGGGCTGGCCACCTACTCCCCATGCTGTGTTGCCCAGCGCAGCAGTCTGGGAGCTGACCTTGTTAGTGAAGACAGAGGCAAAAAAAGCATTGAGTACATTAGCTTTTTCCACATCCTCTGTCACTAGGTTGCCTCCCTCATTCAGTAAGGGGCCCACACTTTCCTTGGCTTTCTTCTTGTTGCCAACATACCTGAAGAAACCCTTCTTGTTACTCTTAACATCTCTTACTAGCTGCAGCTCCAGGTGTGATTTGGCCCTCCTGATTTCATTCCTACATGCTCGAGCAACATTTTTATACTCTTCCCTGGTCATTTGTTCAATCTTCCACATCTTGTAAGCTTCTTTTTTATGTTTAAGATCCGCAAGGATTTCACTGTTAAGCCAAGCTGGTCAGCTGCCATATTTACTATTCTTTTGACACATCGGGATGGTTTGTCCCTGTAATCTCAATAGGGATTCTTTGAAATACAGCCAGCTCTCCTGGACTCCTTTCCCCCTCATGTTATTCCCCTAGGGGATCCTACCCATCAGTTCCCTGAGGGAGTCGAAGTCTGCTTTCCTGAAGTCCAGGGTCCGTATTCTGCTGCTTCCCTTTCTTCCCTGAACTCAACCAACTCATGGTCACTGCCTCCCAGATTCCCATCCACTTTTGCTTCCCCTACTAATTCTTCCCGGTTTGTGAGCAGCAGGTCAAGAAAAGCTCTCCCCCTAGTTGGCTCCTCCAGCACTTGCACCAGGAAATTGTCCCCTACATTTTCCAAAAACTTCCTGGATTGTCTGTGCACCGCGGTAGTGCTCTCCCAGCAGATATCAGGATGATTAAAGTCGCCCATGAGAACCAGGGCGTGCGATCTAGTAGCTTCTGCTAGTTGCCAGAAGAAAGCCTCATTCCATATGTCACTGTTGAGTAAGGAAGTGGGGTATGGCTACCGAGACCAAAGATCATGCTGCACCTAGGATGGTGGGGCTCTGGACTGTAGGGACAGATCAGGGAACAACTGTAGACTGCCACTAAGAGATCAGCTGCTCAGGTTACTGTGTTCTATGCTGCAAAATAATTTATTAAATACAAGCTATCCATGTCTTACTGAGAACAAGAATACACTCAAATCTAATGTTTTCCCCAAATCAAACATTTGTATCTGTTTTCATATATAACAAAGAAAAATTTAAAAGAAAAATCCGGGGTGGGGGGAGGGAGTATGTGCAAATCCTGACACTAAAGTTTTCATTCTACATTTCTAGAGCAGATTGGGAATTTTCCATCTGAGGAATTTTCTGATGGAAAAATCACTTTGCACAAAAGTTAAATTTACCCTGGAAAATATTTCCCATCAGAAAATTGTTCCTGGCTCTGGCTCCTCCACTCCTTGGCAGCCTGTTGGGTGGATTGCGGTAGATCCCCACTTTCCAGGCTCCTTGGCTCCGGACAGGAGAGCTACTGATCCCAGAGAACATATTTTATTTTAGAAATGCTAAACAGTTCCAATAATGGGAATATTTTAGTGTTTCCAAAATAAAATATTGCAGGATTTCAGTTCTGTGAAAAATTTTGAGTCTCTGATTTTTCATCCTGATTTGGGATGAACATTTTTCCAAAGATTCAAAAATTTTCATGGAGGTGAAATTTGTTTTTTGGCCAGCTGTGTACATTTCTCATTAGGCTCATGAGCACAATGCAGAATGAGATAATTGCAGATTGACAGCAATCAACCTTAACAGTTAACTGGTTTTTCTCTTTTTTTCTTCTGTCCGTCTGTCTGTCAAATTGGGAAGAGAGACAAAGGAGAAATATGGAGGGGAACTTCCCCTCCCTCTCCTCTTTGCTTCGATGATTCTAGGAAAGAAAACAGAAAAGGCACTTAATATATCTATGCCTCCTATTCCCCACATTGTTTCCTTATCCAATCTCTTGAAAGCACTCAACCCTTTGATTCCTCCTTATACCTTTCTCAAGTCTTCATCTCTCCTGCTCTTCTCCTAGTATTTCAAGTTCTGCCTCCGAAATGTCAACATTTTAAAAATTCTTAATGATGCAACCTGTGGTTACCACGGTAACTAATTTCATTGCCTAGGTGGCAGTGATCATATGATGAGTATTGCCATTGAAATTTAGAATAATTTTCTTTTTCTTTTAGACTGAACTAGGCCTTCCAGAGTGTTCCACTGTCTCTTATTCTACCCAGTGAGGAAACCTGTCAGGCATTAAATTAGAACGTTATTATAATCTGCTGGGTTTTTTTTTTTTTTTGTTAGCAGGGTAGAGAATGACACCTCCCTTCCCTGAAATATAAAACTACTAAAACAAGAAGTCACTGATTTATTGTTGACCATTCTGAAGCTTTCTACATAGTCTGAGGAAGCCATCACTGCCAATTGCGTGTAATGCAGCTAAATTTTATTTACTATTTAAAAATGTGCATTTCAAATCAGTTTTTAGGGATTGACATGAGTGGTTAGAGGTGCTGCCAGATTCTCATGTCCTTACTCCGATTCAACCCAGGCAACTAGTACACTCAGTTGTGCCTTTTGCTTTGCTGGTTGTCAGTCGGTGTTTTTGGCTGGGCTCTGTAACTTGCCTTAGCTCAGTTAGCAAGGTGCTTAGAGACCATGGAGGTAGGCATAGTATTAAAATCTGACTAGATTAGGATAGAATTCGCTATCTTTTTACTTAAACCAGCAGCATTAGGGCATGTCTACATTTGTCATTTAAAGCAAAACCAGGGGAGCATCTACACTTGTTAATGACTTTTTGCGGTGAAACTCGGAAGTTTCATTGCAAACAGAAAACCACCTCCATGAGAGGCGTACAGCTCTTACTGCTGATTCTTTTGGGGTGCTGTGCAAGTGAAGACACATTCTTCCTGTGTAAACTGCTTTTAGCCTCTAGAGGCTATCCCACAGTGCCTAGGTGGCCACTCTGGCCAGCACCTCTGCTGCTCTGACGCCAGGTAAACGGATGTCTGCCCCTCCCCCTGTAAAGCTCTGAGAAGTTTGAAACTCCCTTTCCTGTTGCGAGTGCTCATCTGGCCAGGTGACCATGGCTGCTCCATGCAGCAAATGATCCCCTGCTTGGAGCAATGATGAGCCACTGGACTTGATCAGTGTTTGGGGAGAGGAGGCTGTGCAGTGCCAGCTGCATTCCAGCCGTAGGAATTTCAATACCTGCTAGCAGATTGCATGTAGCTTGTAGGAGAAGGGGCATAACAGGGACACTCTGAAGTGCAGAGCGAAGGTGAAGGAGATGAGGAACGCCTACCACAAGGTGAGGGAAGCAAACGGTGTTCTGGTCCTGCGCCCCAAAGCTGCCGTTTTTACAGTGAGTTGGATGCACTCCTAAGTGATGACCTCACCTCCATTGCAAAAAGTCCAGTAGATACTTCTGCATGTCTGGAGGCAGGGGAAAGTGGCCCTAGCCAGGAGGAGGAGTCATAGATGAAGAGGAGGAGACTGAGGAAGCTGTGGAGCCCGTTGCTGCGTGTGCTCAGGGCCCCTTCTCCGCTCTGGAGATGTCTAGCCACTGTGAGCGGCCGCTGAGGCGGAGGCAGGAGAGCAGAGCTCTGGTAAGTTGCTTTGCTCTGACAATGCATAAAGCAGGTAGCGGGCACAGGAAAGTACTAAGGTGGCTATTTGTGTGCTGGGTGCCCTCTGTTCACGCTTGCCCTTTTCAGAATGGGTGTGTGCAATAAACCCTCTAACCCGGCGTTCCCTCACCATTGCTGGGCTCTTGTGCACCAGGGATGCTTCACTTCTGTCACCAAGATGGTGATTTCTTACCAGTGGTGTATTGAAACATACACAGTGATTCCTATATGTATGTATATCAGTAATATGTTGCTTTGGTCTCCCCAGAAATGACTGTGGAAGACCCACCCCCCCACTGTAGCAGAGTGCCTGCAATGCATAAGAAAGCGGCCAAGATGCACAAGGGTGGACATGTTTCGTGAGGAAATGCATGATAAAAATAAATGGAGAGAAACCATGACAAAGTGGAAAGAGGGAGAGAACCGAGACTGAAAAGAGACTCATGCTTTCCATAGGGAAGCCACGGAGAGGCTAACCATGTTTTGGAGCGTCAGACAGATACGTTGCATTCTCTCATTACACTGCAGAGTGACCTGATTCGTGCCCACTCCCCACTGCAGCAAATGCAGAATTCTTTCCCATGAACTCCCCAAACTCACACTGCACATTCTTATAGGCTCACTGCAAATTTTTTCCATTCCCCCCACAATCCACACCTCCAGACAGCTTGTCAAATGTCAGCTCAAGTTATAAACAGCTGTGAGGTGTACGGGTCCCCCACCCTGTTCACCACCATCACTGAGGGTGGATATATGTGAATGTGGTGTGTTCTCTTCTTTTTTTTTTTTTTAAATAAAAGCACAATTTTTTCAAAAAGAAGCAAGCTTTATTCGTGTGTTCACATTTCTATACATGTCATCACAGCTCCAAGTCAACTTCATCGTCACTGAAATCGCAGACAGAAGCGCCATGTAGCACAGCGCGTGCTGTTAACACTTTGTTTCCCAAGTACAGCAGCAAAGTTTAATGATTTTCATTTTCAAACTTTTCCCTCAAGGCATCCCAGATCCCAACTGCCACATGTCGTGCCCCTGTAATAGCCCTGCTATCTGGCTGCTGAAACTCAGCAGCCAGGCGTTCGGCCTCCACATAGGAGTAAAGCTTTCGCCCTTCTCCTCACAAATGTTATGTAAAGTACAGCAGGCCGCAATAACCATGGGAATATTTTCTCACTTATTTCCAGTCTACTGTACAAACATCGTGCTTTCAAATGGCCAAATGCACATTCGACAGCCATTCTGCACCTACTCAGCCTGTTGTTGAAATGTTCCTTACTGACATCGAGGTTTCCAGTGTATGGCTTCATGAGCCATGGCATTAATGGGTAAGCTGGGTCTCCCAGGATCACAATGGGCATTTCCACTTCCCCGACGGTGATCCGCTGGTATGGAAAGAAAGTCCCCACTTGCAGCTTTCTGTACAAGCCAGTGTTTCTGGATCTATGCAGGAAATAGCCCGACTTGATTATGTAAAGAGTTGTCACTTTGGATGGGCTAGCACCAGCAGGAGAGTGAATTTGTGTGGGGGGGTGGAGGGTGAGAAAACCTGGATTTGTGCTGGAAATGGCCCACCTGTTGATCACTTTAGATAAGCTATTACCAGCAGGACAGTGGGGTGGGAGGAGGTATTGTTTCATATTCTCTGTGTGTATATAAAGTCTGCTGCAGTTTCCACGGTATACATCTGATGAAGTGAGCTGTAGCTCACGAAAGCTCATGCTCAAATAAATTGGTTAGTCTCTAAGGTGCCACAAGAACTCCTTTTCTTTTTGCGAATACAGACTAACACGGCTGTTCCTCTGAAATCTGAAGATACATGCATCATGCACCTTTCCGGACCATCCAGCATTAATATCAGTGAAACGCCCACAGAGATCTAGTAGCGCCTGCAAAACCAAGGAGAAATACCGCTTATGATTTATGTACTCGGTGCCAAGGTGGGCTGGGGCAACAATAGGGATGTGCGCCTCACCACGGTTAGGGAAGCCCATTTCTGCAAAGCCATCCAAAACGTCACACACATTACCAAGAGTCATGGTCTTGCGCAGTAGGATGCGATTAATGGCCTGGCAGACTTGAGTTACTACGGCACCAACGGTCAATCTCCCCACTCCAAACTGGTTCGCAACCAACCGGTAGCTGTCTGGAGTTGCCAGCTTCCACAATGATTGCCACATGCTTCTCTACAGTGAGTGCAGCTCTCAATCTGGTGTTCTTGCAATGCAGGTCTGGGGAAAGCTCGGCACACAGTTCCATGAAGGTGGCTTTCCACATCTGAAAGTTTTGAAGCCACTGGTAGTCATCCCAGACATGCATAATGATATGATCCCACCACTCTGAGCTAGCTTTCCTAGCCCAAAAACGCCATTCCACAGTGCTCAGCTCCTCCATTAATGCCAAAAGTAATCAAAAGTTACTGCTTTCCATTTCAGGCAGCTCATCAGGCATCTCTGACTGCAGTTCTCTTTGCAAGTTTAAGAACAGCTGCACTGCCATGAGTGATGTGCAAGTGACAGCTATCAGAGCAGTGGACAGAAGTGCAAGATCTATTCCTGCTTGTAGATGTGGCGGGGAAAGAAGCCAGAGAGCAAGAGGTGTTAAAAAATGCCGCGAAAGGAACAAGGAAGTAATGGGGCTGCTGGGACATGAAGCAATGCATCACGGGACACTAAGCAAGGACCCAGAATGCCCTCCGCACATCCCCTTCCCACAAGACCTATTGTCAAAACGGAGAGAGCTGCACTGTGGGATAGCTGCTCTCAGTACCCTGCTCTCATCGGTGATGGAAGTGCTGCAGATGTAAACACTCTCTGACGCCTGTGGAAATAAGTGAGTACACAAATCGGTGCTTTACTTTCACCAGTTCCCTATCACTGGGGAAACTGACAGCGGAAAAACTCTGTAAGTGTAGACATACCCTTAAAGTTAATGGGAGCTTTGCCATTGATTTCACTTAGTGTAGGTTCAAGCCCCCATTGAGCAGACTTGAGCTGGAATCACTGAGAGACAATAAGTAAAAGAGTAATAAAAACATGGTTTTTTTTCAAGGCTGAGTTCTTTCTGGCTCATATCTCACCAACAATAAAGGTTCTGCAATCAATATTTAGTAAATTAAAGCAGACTAGAATCCAGCTGACTCTTCCAAGGCTGTATTGGCTCTGCTGTCTTAACAGGAATTAAAAGGAGATAAAAACTTATTTTAGTCAGTAAAGCTATGCTTTTAAATGCACCCGAGGAACAGATCTATTGAGCAGAATGGCATTCCTTAGTAACCTGAATAACAATTATTTAAATGTCCTCTCTCGCCATCTTCACTGGCTATATAGCCACCAGGATGCCTTGCTGTGGAAGTACTGATGGCTTTGACATTCCTCTGAACTCTAATGTCCTTGCTGCCTTTGATCCTTTGTCAACCATTGGTTTATATGATAATGCTATGAGATCTCAGGGTGGTATAGTCTGTTGGAGGCAATTAGCCTTTACTGGAAACAAGATTTGGAACTGAAGGAGAGAGTTTAGTGGAAGAAATAGGTGTGAGGACTTTGTCTGACATTCCACATCTGAGAGTTATTTCACTGGTAGTGCTGGAAAATATTTCTGCTATTTCTTATTTGTTGGGATATTTTGGAAAGTCTGGGTAAGGATTTATGGTTTACTGTACACTTGACCTCCCTATGTGTTTAGGATTTCTTTAATGTTCTAAAATGTTTGATGTATTTGTCTAATCTATGTCCTACCAGCCATCATCTGAGTGCCTGCATGTAAAATTGAGAGCAATAGCAAAGTCCCTAGTGGATTTCATGGAGTCTTGCCCTTTTCAGGGTAAAAAATCTGCTTAGGGGAGGGTTTATGTTTTTCTTTAGATTTTATTAATTTACTTTTGTTTTGGGTTGGCTGGGTATAGATAAAGGTGCAGAGTCACCAAGAGTGCTGCCTAATGGTTAGGCAGGGCTTTGGCAGGGTACCTCCCTGTTGAAAAGCACAGAGCATGTCTACGCTTACCTCCGGAGCGATCGATCCAGCAGGGGTCGATTTATCACCTCTAGTGAAGACGCGATAAATTGACTGCCGAGCGCTCTCCTGTCGACTCTGGTACTCCACCGGAGCGAGACGCGCAGGCAGAGTCGATGGGGGAATGTCAGCAGTTGACTCACTGCAGCGAAGACACCGTGGTAAGTAGATTTAAGTATGTCGACTTCAGCTACGTTATTCATGTAGCTGAAGTTGTGTAACTTAGATCCCCCCTCCCCCCCACAGTGTAGACCAGACCTCAGTCTGGTTCTTCAGTGCCTCCAGCCCAAAGGTTTCCATTCCTCCCCTTTAGCACAGAGGTTTTATTGGGGGCTGAGTCCTTGACCAGTCAAGGCCTTTTTTAGCTGATCTGTCACCGAGGTGAAGACTCCAGGTGTTGCAATATCTTCTCAGAGTGGGTAGGGGAGCCTGGGACTACCCTCTCCACCAGGCTCTGATCCAGGGCTTGGTGGTGGGCAGCTCTGCCTGACACCTTAGGGTGCTAAGCTGCTGCCTCCCTGAACACTTCCTACTCCAGTCCCCTTTAGCTTCCCAGAGTAAATTGCTCCAATCAAGTCTCTGACCTGCACACTCAGTCACTTGGGTTTGCACAGGTCTGTGTGGTCAGTTCTCAGGCAGTGAGCACCTAGGCAGCACTTTCCACTTCTGCTCCCTTCTATTGCCCGTCTCTGAACCGCTCTGCTCACCTTTATAAAGCCTTGCCTCCAACTTGTGTGAACTTTTCAGGGGTGGCTGAGTGGGGCTGCCTGGGCCCAGAGCTGTTCCTTAACCCCTTGCTCTCCAGTGTGGGTTAGTCTACCCCATCACACTGGGCTTTTTTTGAGAGGGTGTCAATGTTAGTATCCTTCTTATGGTGAAAAGGCCTTTTCAATGTGGAAGCTTTTACAGTGTTTCCAAAATATGGTCAGATTCTGGATTCTCCTGTGCTCCTCTAGAAGTTTGTGTCATAGCCAATCCCCTTGACTGAGAATGCTTTGTCCCCTGCTGTCACGTGTCATCCTTGCTTTGAGGTCCCAGAACAGTCTAACTATTAAAGTGGTTCATAGCTCAAAATTTAGTCTTCAGTGTATCTAGGGCTTGATCCATAATCGGCTTTAATATATTCCTTTCTAGACCTCTGAACTTTTTGGTTTTGTCTAGGACTGGACATTGAAGTACTAAACAACTGTGACTGTGTCGGGTAGGCCTGGGCCAACTTGGGGTAGCAAGTACTTGAAATCTGATGATAGAGGCCTTCACACAAGATTCACAAATCAAAGAGGGTCTGGGTAAGTTTATGAATAAACTTCGAGGTGGAACCTTTGAATCTTTTGAGGTTCAGCCATCACTATTCCCATAATCCTCTACCTCCCCTCCATTTATTGAGGCGGGGTGGGGGAGGGGAGATAAACTTCTCAAAGAAAGAATCAGTCTATTTTCCCTTTTCGGCCTCAAAGCCCAAGAAGATATATCAAACCCTGTCTGAGGGAGAGAATGGTTATGAATAGAAATAGAATATATATCCATTCATTTTGAGTGTGTGCTCTCCAGCTCTTTCACATTAGGCATCCATAATGCCTGCAGACAATAAACACAATTTCAGGAGTCTGTGCAGTATCAAAGCAAGAGGCAAAGTTATTTACAGCGTGTCAAGGTCTTTCGGTGATGGTGTTAGAACACTTTGATAATAATGATATAGCACTCAGAAGTAATGATGTACTTACAAGTATAGATGAAGTGCCTTTAATTTATTTGATAAAGAGAAAACTGAAGTGGGCAACTTCAGAGAAGCACACACCTCTGTACCTGACTTGCACTGAGTGTTTAGTCTGAGAACATGTGCACTACTGCAGAAGGCTTCATCATTGACAAAAGAACTTTATAAATAAAGAAAATAGAGAGAGAGAGTTTTTCAGATGAGGGAAAAACATGGCTCTGGGCAAAACAGTGTATACGTTATCTGTGGGCGAACTTTCCAGCACTGAGAGGTCATGCCTCACCCTGCTGGCACAAAGGGTCAGACCAGTGTTAGGTAAATTTCACAAGTTTTTTTGATCTCAAAGACAAATAAGACATCAAGCTTTTCAAGTTGGTATGCCATAGATGTGGGCATGGATGGATAGGGTGAAATTCACCCCGGTGCAGAGGGCCAACAGAAATCCTATGCAGCACTTATATCCCACTTAGGCCCTATTTGGAAGAATTAAGTGTTCTTGTGTTAGTCCCCTGCACAGGGATGAGTTCCATCCCATATGAACATCAAGGTTTTGGTTCTCCACAGTCACTCTACCACATCTGAGTCTCTTAAAGACCCCATTAAAAATTAGCCTAAGGCACAGCTTTCAGATTCTGGTCCTAACTTGACAAGGTTTGAGCATATTTGGATACAGGGTGGAGGTCCATGCCCATCTCTAGATCCCTTCTCTACTGTTCTTCTCTTCTCTAGACCCATAGGCCCTGACTATATATCAATGATGCTTATGTGACATTTACCATTGTCCTTAATGGGAGTAGAATCAGGTTCCTAAGCAGCAGTGAAGGGGAAATATTTCACTTTTGTTGTGCCAGGTCCTGCTCAATTGAGACAAAAGATGTGGTTCTACAGAAAACTAAAGAGGTGTTTCATTTACACGGAACAAGTCTAGTCAGGACCACAGCTCAGACACATGTAACCCTTCTGCCCGTCAGAGTTGGCAGCAACAAGGGCTGGGTTCAATATCTAGGGGATCCATTCCAATAACACAATGCAAAACGGCTCGAGCCCCCACCCAGTGACCTGGGACAAATATATACCACCCCTGCTGGGCGCCTCCAAGAGGCAATAAATACTTCCCCTCTCGCAAGCACATAGTCTGAGTGTAGCAAAAAGCCTTTTAATAACAGAGAGAAACAATGTGGCATTATGTTGTGGAAACACCACCAACAGGATTCATAACACAACCCATGAGCAAAAAAACCCACCCCAAGCAAATTGGGGCATGCCCCTTTTCCTTTGGTTCTTGAGTCCAGCAACCCCAAATCACCCAAAGTCCCAAAAGTCCAATGACCCAAAAGTCTCTGTTCCTGGTCAGGGCAGCCCCAGAGTTCGAAAGTTTATCTGCGGAGCTTTACCTCCCAACCTGGGTGGAGATGGGACGGGGGTAAGAGGCACCTTACATGATCTGAAGCTGACCACCCCACAGCTCCATAGGCCTTCGCTTCGCTCCACTCCGCCAGCCGCCCCACAAACTCCTTCGCTCAGCTCCGCCCCGTGGCCCACAAGCAGCTCCCGCTGTCCCACGAACTGCTCCACCAGCCGGTCCACAAACTGCTCCGCGTCCCACAAACTGCTCCACAATATATCTTCAGGCTCCCCCACTACTTAACACAACACTCAGTGATTTCAGCTCTTAGTCAGTTCAACTCTTTGGTGAATTCAGCTTGCAGTAGGGGAGTCTCAGTGCTGGTGCACCATTAGCTCGAAGTGAGCTCAGCAGCCTGTAACTAGACTCCTAATGGAATCAAAATTAGCTCTGATATTCCACAGTGGAGAGAGGAAGAAGTGCAATTAGCATGTAAGGCCCTCACCAAGGGGCCCATGCCACCAAGTATTAATACTTGTCCCCAGCCTCTCTCCAGTCACAGAGTTTTAAAACCCATGACCCTTGCCTAGCGAGTGCTACTTAGTTGATGGTGAGTCCCTCCATCATAACAAAAGGCCAAGTACAGTTCCAAGCACAGTTCCCATAATCAGGGTAATAACAATTTATTCTTCCTGCCCCAATAACAGAGACACTGGGGATCCCACAGCAGCCAAAGTGACCATTTGGGCAGCTATGGCCTCATTCTAGGAGGGGTGGGTGTGCCTATGCAAATGAGATCAGCCCCTGAAGTTCTTTTCCACAACTTGCCACACCTCACCACCAGATGTCAGGGTGGAGCTCATCCTGACACTGCTTACACACATACACCTCTCTGCCTAGTGCCAGCACCGGATTGTCAGCTGACTTCAGTAGATCTATACTATTTATCTGCTAGGAATCTTAGTTACCTATAAGGCCCAACACTGCAGTATCTCAGCACCTCACAGTCCTTAATATTTATCCTCACAGCAACCCTGTGAGGTAAATCAGTGCCATTATCCCCAACTTACAAAGCAGGAACCGAGGCACAAAGATACTAAGGTGATATCTACATTACAGTTGCTGGCATAACTCCCTAGGGTAGAAGCAGCGTATGCCAGTGTAGGAACACCACCTCCCTGCATGATATTAGCTAGGCCAACAGAACCACCCTTCTCTCAGCATAACTGCATCTACACTGGGGACTTTTGTCAGCATGCCTACGTCACTAGGGGATGTGAGGTTTTCTTCATACCCCTGACCTAGATAGTTATGCCAATATAAATTTTAAACATAGGGCTACGTGACTTGTCTAATGTCACACAGGAAGTCTGTAGCTGAGCAGAAAATTGAACCCATCTTTCATGAGTCCCAGGCAAGTGCCTTAACTACTGGACCCTCCTTCTTACACTGATTTACTCCACCTGAGCATCTGGCCTCAGCTGCTTAGTCTCTTTTTTCCATGTCTTGTAGGCAGAGTGGCTTAAGCAGGACATTGCTTTCCCTTGATCACTTAAAGGTACAGTGGTTTGTGAGAAAGCAGTATGTGACTTGATCTATCCTGCCATCAATTTTGACACAGATCTCCTGTTGACTTCAGTGTCACACAAACAGAAAGATGATGAGATGCCTCCTTGATGTGTAAGCCTCATCATAACAGGGGTGAGACAAGGCTTGGCTGGGCCTGATACAAGACATGCACAATTCTTGAAGCCAAAAATTCTGAGGAACAATGCTTGGAACCTTATTTGAAATAATTTTGCTTTCAATTTATTTAGCATTGCTGGGCAAACTCCAGACCTAGAATCTGGAGAACAGTGTGTGTGCGGTGAGGGGGGTGGAATTGACAAACATTCAGTCAAATTCAATCTAACTGTTCATACTCTTTGTTGTTAGACTTTTGCAAGCAATGTTCTAGTTGCACAAATGCTTGGGCGGAGGCTCATATTTGTGCAAATGTGCATGCACATTTGTTTTCATGAAAATATATCACAAGTGCTTACATGGTCAAAGCAAAGATCCTCTTTTTTGGGAGTGAGGATAGTAGGAGACAGGGAGAGCATGAGAAGCGAAAACATAACCCATTGGTGAGGGTGGTGTTACAGATCCCCCCCACCCCTCTGTGCTGGATCCACAGAGGATATGGGTGTGTGACTATTCCTGACAGAGAGCTGTAGCAGATCATGCTTTTAGCTCTGTAGGCCCCTGGTTTGATCCCTGAGGTGTCTGTTAAGATGGCAGTTGTCTTGCAACCAACCAATTGTCATTAAAAAAGAAAAAAAGAGTTGAGCTGTAGTGAGGAAGGGTGGGGGCTCCAGGCACTGTTATATCTCAACTATTTTTAAATTTTCAGCTTATGTATGTAGTAAGAATATAAAGCACTTAGGCGGAAGCAAAAAAGACATGATTATAAATGTTTGAAAATCCCCAGGGTCAGCGTAAGATTGACAGTCATCCAATTTGACAGAAACAATAGCTGAGATGGAGGTGCCCAAATTTAGAATTATGAATATTAAATGCTCGCACAGAGCAATGGTCTCCGTGAAGAAAACTGACGCCTGAAATACAGTTGAAGGAAATGCTATTTTAACAATAACTAGTATGTAGAAATAATGATCTGTTCCTGGACGGATTTGCCAAAAAGAAAAAAACTATGTTTAATCAATAAGTTATTCACTCAGAACGGTTAGCTCAGTTCTACCCAGTGTGTTACACAACATTGCTTCCAAATGAACTTTTTAAATAATTAAATGTTTTCTTTTCAAGGAGACTATTCCAAATCAGCGTATGCTACTGTATATGCTGTAACCTTAGAAAACAGGTAATAGTGTGGAGAAATCTGCAAATCACAATGATTCTAATTCAAGCAAATCGCTTACTTCAACCAAATCAGCGGTGAGGCCAGTGGTAACTGGTGGCGTTCTGGACTAGCTGTGATGAAAACCTTCCACGTGTGAATGAATACAATTCTGCTTGTCCGTGTTTTCGGACAGATGTACAATAAGGCCACCTTCAGAGCTAAGTCTAAGGGCTTGTCTACACTTACAGTGCTGCAGCGGCACAGCTGCACCACTGCAGAGCCAGTGCTTAATTTGTGCCAGGGCTGAGCCCCAGCACCTCTAGGCTTGGCAGTTCATAGCCCCGGCACCTCTGGGCCTGCCGCGTCAGTTAAGAATGTAAAAAAAATGGTTGAGGCCCAGGCACCTCTTTCATTACAAATGAAGCACCAGGTAGCGCTTAGTGAAGATGCTACCTTTGCCAACGAGAAAGCTTATCCCATTGGTGTAGGTACCCCATCTCCCCCAGAGGCTGTAGCTATGTCAACGGGAGGCCCTCCTGTTGGCATAGCTCTGTCTACACTGGGGGCTAAGTCTGCATAACTACATTGCTCAGGGGCATGGGTTTTCCACACTCCTGAGTGATGTAGTTAAATTCGACATAAATTTGTCATGTAGACCAGGGCCAAGTGAACCTAGAAGGAGATTAAATTGAGTGAAATGTTCACATTATTCCCTCTAGGCTCCCACCGACGTGTCCATATTACCCATGTAAAGTAGGGCTTGTCTATATGAACGTTCAGCTGACGGGAAGCTGGGAGGTGACTCTACTCCCTGCCATGGATTAACTGTCTGGGTGGAGCCAGCAAACACTCATTAAGGTTTTGTTAATGATCATTTCAAAGGGGAGTAGCTCAAAGCACACTAAGAAACTGTTAATGTGTGTCAGCAGGATTCACGTGGAGAGTTAGTCTGTGGCCGCAAAGGGTGGGGTCGATTCACATCCCATCTTGCTATCAACTGAATGTTCATGTAGACAAACCCTTCCACTCTCCTCTTCTCTTACACAGCACCTCCAAATATGGCCTAATAGCTCTGGTAGTTGTGAACTGCTCCCATTCACCTCAACAGAATGTTAACTCACTCATTTTAGCTGACCTATCCAGCAAGGCTGCCAACACGTGTCATGTCAGGCAGCCCCCTCAGGCCTATCCACACCCCAGCTGCAACAAGACAGATTGTAGGAGTCAGCTGCAGTGGCTCCTCTAGGACTCTGGGGGCAGCAATGATGCCTGGGTTCAGGCAGTAAGATTGAGTAAAGGCAGAGTCATCTCTCTGCTGCCCACAGATTCATGCAGGGATTGGATGGAGGATGAGGGGAGGAAGTGGTAGACAGAATAAAGGGAAGGGAAATTAGGGGTCAGATTGGAGGGGGCTGCCCACTCAGGCCTAAGCTCACACTGCCCCGAGGAACATCCTCCCAAGCTTCCCGGAGGTTGTCTCTCATACAATGTCCCCCTTACGTAGCCCCTGACTTTAATGCCTTTGTTCCCACTGGCTTCCCCAATGCCCCTATCTACTCCTGGCTCACTTCTGCAATCCCCTTGTTGCTGAGGTGTGTAGGGAATAGGTGTCTGCATCCCCACACCTGCTGCCACTGCTTGGTGGAAATCCTAAGGGGGAAATTAAGGACTTTTCCTTATCGCTGGGAAATTTCACACATGGAGCTGTGCTAGAATTGGCAGCTCTGAACCCTCCTCTCTCGGATTGTGGGTACGGTTTAAGTATGGTGCTTTCACTTTTTACTCCCCGGGTCTAACCTCTGAACATATTAAATTGTAAATGATTTGCAACATTACTGTCCATTCTATAGTTCTCCCTGTACACACCCACCCACCCTCTTTACGTATTTCTTCCTTTTCTCAAGTTCTGAGGAAGACGCTGCATATTTAAGGACCCCACAGGGTTCTAAGTCTGTAGTAACTTTTCATTTCAAATGCTTTAACTGAGTCAACCAGGTCAGCATGTGTCACTTGGCCAATTGCCCCCATGAGAAAAATACACAGGCCTGCTGAGTCAGTGTCAGAAGGTTGTACCTCACAATATGAGTCAATTGTTATTTTAATTTTCTCCTTCTACGCTAGCTCTCCCACCCTCTCCCCTCCCACCAAAAGAAGCTTTGCTACAAAATGAGCATTACTAACAGCAGCGGGGCTGCTATAGAAAAGAGAAGAAAAGCTGGGGGAAAGCACTGCAACCTCTCATGTCTGCAGCAACTTTATTATGCCACTTGACACAGCTTGAGGGGAAAACCAGAAACTGCACAAAAGGCAACATTTAAAAATAACTGATTTCTTTGTTGTCCATTAAAGCGAAGGTCTTTTTTTTTTTTTTTTTTTTTTTTTTAAACAGCTCTGACAATTCCCCCTCCCCACTTCAGTAGGAACTCTTGTGAACAATTCATTTTCTCTTAAGTAATTTCAGGCATTTTAGTTTGAAAAAAGCAAAGAATGCAGAAAAGAATTCAGGCCCCCCACCAACATGCCCACATTTTTCAGTTGGTTCTCAAAAGTCACACAGCTGCGGGGCTACAAACTCGCTGTGAGCAGGAGAGTCACGGTTATTGGGAGAAGGATTAGATCTACTTCTAGATGTTGTTGCTACCCAAGCGATTCTATCACATGTAAATGAGCGCACCAAATATCCTATTTAGTCTGATAATGGAAAAGATCACTCTTTATTTCTGAGGCAACCTTGATACTTTCTAAGAACTGTGGGAACTTTTCCAAGATATAATCACTGCTTATGACTCACCAGACCAAATGTCATTTACACCAGGATGCCCAATCCCCATGGGCTAAACACCATGTTTGAAAACCTACTTGCATGCTATTAGGATGTAAAGAGCTAACTGTGCTCTTCATAAGGGTGGTGGAAAACCGGCTGCAACTATCAAGACACCAAATCTAATGGCACTACAAATACCCCTCCATGGAAATTAAAGTTTAGTCGACTTGGACAGATGCAGCTCAGACAGTTCAGCATCCCACTGTCAGAGCCTCAGCCAGCCTGAGAACTCCACAGTGGGGTGTGGCCTTCAATGGATGTTATGGGTCCTTAAAACCTCTCAGGACCAGGGCCAAGTAGCGTATTGATGGAATTGTAATTAAAACACTGGAGTGAAAGCCAGGGCAGCTGGGTTCTATTCTGAGCTCTGGCACTGACTTCTTACCTGACCTTGGGCAGGTTACTTAGTACCTTAATTTCTTCACCTCTAAAATGGACAATAATAATACTGATCACACAGGGGAGTTGTGAGTCTTAATTTATTAATATTTCAAAGCACTTTGAGATCCTGTAAAAGTATAAAGAATCTGAGCTACTGGGATTGCCGCAATACTGGGGTCATGAGATTTTGACTACAGTTCCTACTGGAAATAACATCAGTCAGACTGCAGAAACCAATTCTCCCTCTCCTCTCACATCACATCACATAAGGACCCCAGATCTGAAGTCACATCCTTTTCCACTTCAACTACCCCACTAACCGATCAATACGAACATCTCCTCTCTTATCCTTCCATATTCAGCTCTGATGCTTTGTAGAAGTCCTTTGGAACTCTAAAAAGGGCCCTCATAATCACAATCCATTCCCAATCTATGTTCCCTAATAAAAGGAAGTAATAGTAAATAATGGAATGGTAAAGGTCCAGAGTAAGCTAGGATGCTGGAGAATTTCTCTCTCTGGGAGTAAACATAGGATAGTTGGGTCCCACTGGAGCTTGATCCACAAATGACAGCTGCACTTCATTGCTAATGACACTGCTCATAAAGACTGGGCAGCCATTATGAGGAAGGAAATGTCAGGGGAATGGCTCTGTATTTCCCTCAAGAGCTCAGGGAGTCTACTAGCTTGGATTCCATGGTGATGCACATGATATATGTGCCTCGAGAGAGAGAGAGGCAGCGGTCCCTGGAAATCAAGTCTATGCAAAGTGTAGGTTATTTTTGTTTACTCTTTGAATTGAGTAGCCAACCCTGAAATGCACAGTGACTTCTGAGACAGAATTCTGATCACTCAGAATTGGATTGTGCGTGTGTTTTGTTAATATTTAATGCCAATATCAAGGCCTCTTGATATTGAAGGTTTTGTTTTGTTTTGCATAAGAGAAATCTTTGATGATTTCTCAGACTTCAGGTTAAGGCTGATACACACCACTATTCTGCTGTGAGTCAAAGAGCCCAGTCAACCTCATCCACTCACTAAAAGCTATATTGATTGGAATACACCATAGACTTGCAAAGTCCAGCTCTGACCTCAGTACCCTATAAGCTAGGTAGTGGTGTATAGGGATGCAGGGTAAGGATTATGGTTGTTTGTGAAACATTAAGGATGAACTTCTTGACCTTCCTTTTTTTATTCTAATTCAATACTAAATAAATGTATGCCAATATTTGTATTTTATAACCACGTTATTTTAGTTTAATTGCTATATTTGTACAATGTTAAGTCTACCTCACAAAGCTTTTTGTCTGAGAATGTAAAATCATTATCATCACCATTATAGACAATGAACATTCTCTGATGTGTTGTTCTTTACATATTTGTCATTCAGAATATTCAGAAAAGTAAACTTTATTTAATATAGTTTAGGCTTAAATAGAAATAGATTTATCTGTTTTCTTTCACAATAGAAATACTCTCAGAATTATATTTTCATTAGATATATTTTTCCTTTAAATAAGAGATCATGGCAGAGTTGTTAATGTATATGGAGTTTCTTTAGTGATGGACTTTTCTGATCCTCAGTGAAAGTTAAGCATTCAATAACAAACAGTATAGACAATCTCTAAAAATAAACATCTGTGTACAACGAATTTAACCCTAGGTACACAACCTGTCAGAGAAAAGGACACTTTTAATGGACACTTCATGACAGCCTAAAATAGATCCACCATAGATGGAAAGTGACAGATTTTCATTATCATGACTCTTAAAGGTATTGCTATAATACAATGAGGTCATCAGGTTTATTTTAGCAAATGCAGGAAAATTTAAGGATCGTAGTTTTAAAAGGCACAAAACATACGCATGCAAATGTGCACCTGTTTTTGTGTGTACCATTGCTATACTTCTGTGTGCTAACTAGGTTGATGTGCAGATGCCTAGCTCCTCATTTCCTTATGCAAATACTTGATTAGTTGTTGGAATTGTGGGTTATTGCCTACACAAATATGGGTAGATAAGTGCACATGCATCTTTGGCATACAGGCCTGCACCTTAAAAATTTACTTCTGAGTGTCTTTCTTGATTCATTATTCACCTGTCGTGGTATCTTACTCGAGAGTGCTACTGCTCATCTTCAGGTTAAAGCCTCTTGGTCCAAGTCAATTTAGCTAGTTTATATTTTATTTGTTTTTCCTCAAGTTAAAGTAACGTCTCACTCCCCTCTTTGATACAAATGTTTTTGATCCAACTCTGCAGCTGCAGTGCTTCCTGGGATGGTGCAACTTGCGCACCACCATTGACTGAAGGAGGTCCTGGAAGGCACAATCTAGCTCATCAATGAGACTGAGTAAGATTTTAGAATTTAGCTCTTGCCTGGCATTTGCCTTATCTGGATTTATGCTTTATCAGAAGGTGTTTCAGGTAACTGATTTAATCTAATGTTAGCAAGTGGTAATGACCGCTGCTTATTAGCGTAAATTTTGCTTAATGGGGAAGCATTCAGCAGGTGCCAAGTAACTGCATGGTCAGTTGACTCTGTCAGGGCAAATTAGACTCAAATTATGGGTTTTGTAAAAATAAGCTTTTAGTGAGGCTAAGGCCAACATGAATGTTTTCATGATTTTTGTTTTCTAAATTCAAAGGGAAACAAGTAAATAAAAAAATAAACAGCCCTCAGCAGAATTTAGAACCAAAATGTTGGCTTTGGTCAGACATCTGGAAGTATTTAGTCAGTGGTCTAATACAGGTGCTGGCATAGTCACTCCCACAATATCATGGCGCCATTTATTTGTGTAGTCACTCCCATACTGTTAACTTGTTACTTCTCTTTACATGCCCTCTTTTAGCTACTTGGGCTGGTGCAGCAGGGGTGGGGCATTGTGACATCTTCTCTCGTTTTCTTGTACAAATGACTTCAACACCTCTGGTTTGTAAACCCCAGCATGTAGGTTGTTTGTGGTATCTCATTCATCACCCCTTTGCAGACCTGGGCAGAACTCTCTTTACAGTAACATACAAATATCATCCCCTTTCACCAGAGAGCAGAGAGGGGAGAGGGAAGAGATCTCTCTGAGCAGAGATCTCCCTTTACTCTGAGCCTGCTGGCCTTTCTCTCTCTCTCTCTCTCTCTCATCTCCCACCTTGCACTTTTTTCTGGTGGGCCTTTCTACTCTTCCAGTTAAAGGATTAATGAGCTCCTTAGCTCTCTCCAGTTCAGACTGATCTAGTAATTAGCCCCAGCATCCCTCAATCAGGCCTTTCGCCATGGAAACTAGCTGGTCTTACAGTGAGCAGAACAGAGCAGAGCAGTGAGCAGAGTGCTGGGTCAGTTTCTGGCTCTCAGCACTCTGCCACAGGTGTTTGGGAAATAGTTACAGTTCCTTAACTCTTTGGTTTCAGAGTAACAGCTGTGTTAGCCTGTATTCGCAAAAAGAAAAGGAGTACTTGTGGCACCTTAGAGACTAACCAATTTATTTGAGCATAAGCTTTCGTGAGCTACAGCTCATGCTCACGAAAGCTTATGCTCAAATAAATTGGTTAGTCTCTAAGGTGCCACAAGTACTCCTTTTCTTTTAACTCTTTGGCTGTTTCATGCCAGTTGCAGCTGTTGATGGAGTTTAAAGCAGCTCTAAACTCTTCCAGCTGCTAATGGTCACCAGCCGGGGACACTCTGGCCACATCTCATCCCAAGCTGTTCATTTCTTCTCCAGATGCCCTACGCTGTGGCTGTGTGCATAAGAATGGCATTGGAGCTGGCTAAGCTGGTTCTGTACTCTCTGAAGTCTCCCCCATGTCAGGAGGAATCACTAGGTGGAAACATAAGACCAGTTTCTGCTCCCTTTTGCTTTGCCTGAGTGGTACAAAGGGAGCAGAAAGGCTCTGCCCATTTAATTCCTCCCTATGAGGAAGAGAACACTCTTAATTTTGAAATAACATAACTCACACCTGGTCAACAAATCCTGAAATGACTTTCCAAAGTCATCTGATTAGTCAATTGTTGCTTATTGCAGCCTGACTCACTCCAGAATGATGACGTTCTAGCTTCATCCACGTGCTGCTTGGATTTAGCAACTTTGGCAATGAGTGTATCTGTAATGATCATGCATGGGGTGACTTTTGTGATGCTAACATGATACCTCTGATACTTCTGTAGGCATTGGTATAGATGATCTCATTCCATGATCTGTTCTTTGAGGAATCAAGTTTCCATCTTTTAATCCTATGTCAACAAGTGTCTGGGACATCCCAGGCATTTCCAGTAAATCTCATTGATTTCTGTGCTACCACGGACTGCTTCCACAATATATGAACAAAACTCTGCTGTGGGGGTAACAACATTTGTTAGCTTCCAGCTATGAATGTCTGTTCGCAGATGGACGGGTTGCTACTGTCACTTTGACCAGTGGATTAGTATATCTGTCATACAGACCTGAAGAAGATCTCTGTGTAAGCTGGAAAGCTTGTCTCTCTCACCAACAGAAGTTGGTCGAAGAAAAGATATTACCTCACCTGCGTTGTCTCTCTCTAATACGGACTGTAAACTCTCTGGCGTAGGGACTTTACTTTGTTATATATGTCTGTGTAATGGTGCCCTGATCCCTGATTAGTGCCTCTAGATGCTATCACTAAACAAACAATAATATTGTGTGTTTCTTTCGCTTTTTCTCCAATTGCATCTGTAAGTCTAATAGTCTTCCTTAGGTTTGTGTAACTCAAGTCTTATTAGATGTGAAGTCCCTGTTCATCTGCCTATTACCATTTGTAGTTAATCCTTCTGTGGCGTATTTCTAAGTTCCAGCAAAACTAGATAAAGATCTTTAATTTCAGGTGTTCTGTTGCTGTGGTAATGTGGAGGCCACTTACAAATGTAGGTTGATAGGTATTTAAGCTTTCTTGAATAGATTTTTCTCTGTCTGAATAATTCTCTGGGACATCTCGTTATTCTGTAGGTGTTTTGCAAAGAGATGATGTGCTCAAATTGTGAACACAGTAGATGGCAAAAGTTTCCCAGGCCCACCCAAAAATGCTAATGCCAGCTATGAGTGTTCTTAAAACAGCTGATGTGTAGATTGCTTCCAGAATGAAGCGAAAATGCTATTACTTTAGAAAACTCCATTCTAAACCTAGGACAGTGCATGTGTAGAACCCATAACAACCCCACTGGCAATTTTGGTAATCCAACTACTATGAAAGTATCGACTAAGCAAAAGAAAGTCTCTTGTTTTAATGATTCAATAATTAGAACTGAACTAGAAGATTAAGAGCTGAGAGATTCTTTTGTCAAGAGGCTGGGTATTATTATCCTTGACCAATTCTGCAAAGACTAAAACCATCTCCGCTTACTAACTGATAAATTCAAAAATTAGCAGCTAATATATAGAGAGAGGATAGAAAATCAGAAAGAGGATAACATTTCTTAATGTGTAATATACATATAGGTTTGTCTAAAGAAATAAGCCTTCTTTTCAGCCACAAAATAGTTTTAACCCTCACTTACCTAAGTCTACTTCATCAAGAAGTAGAGGAACTTAAATTTATATAAATCCAATCACTTATTAGTAAAGGTACCAACATAAGTGCCTATTTTATAGTAGCTCAAAAATCTGTGGGTCAGATTTTACTCTTACCTACCCCATATAGACTGAATCCATCTGCTGGGATAATTCTTTGTGAAAGTATATTTGAAGGATAATAAATTCTTTTTCTTCTTCTGTGATGCATTAGGTGAGAGATGATTATAATTTCTGTTTTAAGGATTTTAGTTCAAAGCAGAATTCCTACTTCCAGAAAGCTATAAACAAATGCGTAAGAAAAATTAGACCAAAGGATAAACAGGTGTAGTCATAGCTACATTGTATATTTTCCATCATTCTGATTGTTCTTGAGAGAGGAAGAAAGAGAGAGAGAAAAAACACTGCTGAAACTTCCAGGAAACTAATAAAACCTCTATGTTGCTTTAGAATTGCAAAACCTTCTCAGCTACTCTGAAAATATAAGAAGTGCAACGTAATGAACAGCTGGTGTAAATCAGTGTATCTCTATTGAAGAAATCAGAATCCAGCCCAGTATGTTTACTCGGAGAAATGTATGTTGAAATTGGACAAAATGTGGATTGTTTAAAATAGATATTTCAAGACTTTTTATTTATAGGCTTTTCCATAGCATTCATCACCATGGTAAGAGGTGCTTGGAATATTTCCACTGAAATTTCTTTTCGGTGAAATATGCTGTTTTATTGAAGCTGAAATGTTTCACTGAGACGTATGGATTTCGACAAAGTTCTTGTGTGCACACAAAAATGGCTCTCTCTAAAGCATGGTGGGTAGGGCACTGGGTTGGGATATCAGAGCTGCAGGTTCAAGTCCTGTTGTCATCCCAGATCAGGCTGAGCAGGGTCTTGAATCTGGGCTCCCACATTCCAGGCCAGAGCCCTACCCTCGTGGCTGGACACACATGCGCAACCTAACTCAATTTTTGTGAAAGATTTTTGTCTTCATTGCACTGTGGAACAAAATCCAATTTTGAAACCTGGGAAGTTGCTGGTCAATGGAATTATCATCCTCCAGTCAGCTCTAGCCATGGTAGCCAAGCACCTCAAAAGCATCACACACACAACACCATGCAAGGTAGGGAAGTATTTCTGTTATACAGGGGGAGAGCTGAAATATGGAATGATTAGGGTCAACATTTGCAAATCTTGGGTGGGCACAATAAGGTGTTTGGGCACCAGTGGGGGGCTCTAGTGCGAGCTGAGCACTTGTCATGTTTCCAGTGCATGTGTTTGGTCACATCCAACCTGTCGAGTGCTTCAAGCGGGCAATACGGGATACGATTTGGAAGCTAGATGCTGGAACAATATTTTCAGAGGCCCTGGCATGCTCAAGGATTTCTCTGAACACTCAAAGGTTAGTTGTTGTTTTTATTATTATATTATTTTTTCCTTATTTATAGATTGTAAGCTCTTTGGGGCAGGGAATGTCTTTTTACTCTGTGTTTGTACAGCTCCTAGCAGATTGGGGTCCTGAGCTGCTACAATAATAGAAATAAATAATAATAATAATTAATATTCTAGTGCCTAGGAGCCCTAATCCTGGACCAGGACCTCCTTGGGCTAGGCACTGAACAAACACAAGACGAAAAGACAGTCCCTGCCTCAGAGAGCTTACAGCTAACTACATGACAAGAGACAACAGGTGGGTACAGATAGATGGGGGAGTACAAGAAAACTGAGACACTGTCTGTCAGCACAATAGGCAGTGATCTCAACACACCAGTGGCCTGGCCATTGTCAAGTTCTGCAGGCATCATATCAGAAGAGAGTTTTAAAGAGGGTTCTGAAGGGGGACAATGAGGCAGTAGTGTCAGAAGCACTCCCCAACCAGGACATGCTCAAGCATTAGTCCCAGTACACCCTCGTACTGAGTCTTTTGCAGCCTGCGTAGTCTGAAAACAGACAGCGCATAGGGTAAGGAGCCCCCCTGCACACCCACAAGAGAGAGAGGGAGAGGCAGCCGTGAAGAAAGAGATGGATTTACTGAGGTCTGACAGAACTGGTATAGGGAAAGTGGAGGAGAGTCAGTATTTAGGGTAGGGGCAAGGAGAAACAAGGAGAGAAGGTTGAAAGAATTGGGGGACACATACCACAGTTTGGGGGAGAAGGTTACTGGGGATGTTTGGGGGAGGAGAGGGGGTAGCACTGAGGAGAGGGTGCAATGCAATGCCTGATCATTGTTGGGCTGTATGTAATGAGACAACTGAGCAAAAGAAAATGGCAGGCAATGGAGTGAGAGGCTCAGAGGAGCAGGTCCCCTTACCCTCCTAACAGGGTCTATGAACTCAGGAACAATTCTTCAGCCCCACTGAGGCACAGGTCAGTAGTGATGCAGGCTCACATCTGTAGCCAACTAGCATCTCTATACCCTTTCTATGCCAGTCAGGAGTCTGAACTGCACTTGCCGTCTTTGCCAGTAGTTCATTTCAAAGGACCATCCCCTGATATCAGTCAACATGCTGACTCTTAGTACCTAGAGGGCTTCCTGTTTGCGATGACCCTCAGGTTTACAGACCAGATAAGCCCCCTGTGAATGAGCAGACTCAACATCAGATTAATAGAACACAGTGACTTATGTTTGTGTAACAATTAAGGTTGCTACACACCTGACACAAACCCACGAAAGCAAAGAAAGGAAAAGTGAAGCTGATGAATACATGTCCTCTATTCTTCTACCCATGGGCACACCCCTGGCCATTACCAGACCTACTGTACACCCCGGGGCCATGCACCACAACTTTAAGTGTGTGCTCTAGTGTTGCCAACCTTTCAAGACCCCATTTTACCAAACTATCCTCTCCAAACACAGCTGATTCTCCCTCACCCTTCCTTCTGCACTATCCCTTCACATTCCCCCTTCCCAGTCTGGGTAGATGTGGGCTTTTGGTGCAGTGGCTTAGTGTAATTTGAGCAACCCATTTTACAATTCCCCTCAATCTTTGGTTACTGAGGTGGTTCCAGAGTAAAACACGTAACTAAAGATCAAGCAAACATTGTTGACTATTCAGTGGAGGCTAGTAAGACAATAGCTCCTTTGCACACGGTAATATTGCGTCTCCTTCTGGTGCATGCCATTCACAATACTCCTCTCTTTAATATATGCATATGCGCTTTTGGAGCCCACTGACTTGTGGAAGGACATTTATGTATTATTCACCATTTTAATATGAGTTAGTTGATGCCTCTGGCTCACCTGCCTTTGCAGTTTCACAGCATAAAATGTGGGAAAATTCATCAGCAAATCTCCAAATGTCCACCTGACTTACAGAAAGAGATTTTCAAAGGTACCAAGCTGAGGGAGATTGTAGGTCAGTTACCCTGGCTGTGTGGGAATGTTCTGCTGAAGAAGAAGTCAGTACACTGCTGGAACTCACTGACTGTGGGGATGCTCATTTGCTGTGAACTGACACTAGGGGAAAAGACCTGTTGTGATTATCTGAAGGGACTAAAAGAAACTTCAGTGGGAGGCAAGTTCCAATGGAGAATGCTCCTTCTTCCTTTTTAATTCTCTCTTTAAAACGATTGTACCTTTCAACTATTTGAGTCTGACTGGGTTATTTTCACAGACTGAGAAGGAGCTTTAAATGGTGTATAAAACTGGGCTCCTGGTGTATAAAATCGAAAGTTCTCTTTAACAAAATGGTTAAAATATTCTGCTTTGTCAAAATATGTTGGGTTTTTGAGAAAACAGAGTCTGGATGCAAACGGGTGTTTTCATGGGGACATCTGTGAACTGCTGAATTTAACTGGACACAGCTAGTGCTCCTTGAGTTGTTTCCTTTGCTCATTGGTTAGCATCTTGCTTCTCTTAATGAGCTTTTTATTTAACTTATAGTGTTCCAAAATATTTTAGAGGGTCCTAAAGTGGATTTTATGTTAAAATCATAAGCACTGGCAAGAAGACTTTTGTGTGCATGCTGTAGCCCATAGAGATAGTGTTGACATTTTATTTTTACTTAGCAGTAACTCAAGGAACATTTTGGCCTGATTTCTGTAAGACATTAGCTTAAGCAGTCAGCATGTGGCATAAGTAAGTTAGCATAAAGTTTTGAGACCTATGACTTTTAGCATAGATAAATGGCCCAAAAGTTACCCTGAATTTTGCGAAAATGGAAATAGCATGTTTGGGGGGGCCCGAGGAGGCATTTATACATAACAGTACCAGGTAACCTCAGGAATATTGAACTGATACTATGCTTGGATATTTTAGGATAGACTGGCAGATGCTTAACCACGAACTTGCCTTGGCAACAAGTTGATGTATGTGGTAATAAGCTAAAATCATACTATATATACTAACCTATGGGACAAAAGGCACCCCAACATTATTAGGGTAAGGCAGTTAGATATGGGCAAGAGAGGCTGGGCATTTGAATGAATTCATGACAGACCCTAAGCCCTGTAATGGGCCAGACTACCATGTAAGGTGTGTGGGTGGATCCGGACCATCAGTCTCATTTGGCATGCCTGTGGCAGGGCTGTATTTTTGTCCCTTACCACCAGATCCCCAAGGAAGGGTGTGAGCATATGTGTGAGGAATGATACACGATATCATCTGAAATCTGTATTTTTGCTCTCTTTTTATGTGGTTTGGAGCTTTTCTGTCTTTACTAATTGTGCTAATAGAAGTGGTTAAAGTTTAGCATTGCCCTCAGTATGAGTGTCTCTGTTGTGCACACTGGGGTTCCCAACCAGACACTGACTGAACCTTGTAACCGCAAAACTGTTGTGCCTGATTCTGGGACTGGACCCCAACAATCCCCCAGCTCTTTAACACAGAATTAATTGGAAGCAATAATCAATAGCCACTAAAGAATGGGGCCACAGTGCTTGCTGGGTGAAGGGAATAATCATCATAAGAACTTATGGGAACCTTGCTGCTCTTGAACGCTTGCTAGCCTCACTGGAGAAAGATGGGTGTGGAAAAGATCAGACCAAAACCATGAACATTTGAAGCATATATTTAAATGTATACAGCTAGGAACGAAGAATGTAGGCCATACTTATAGGATGGGGGACTCTATCCTGGGGAACAGTGACTCTGACAAAGATTTGGAGGTCATGGTGGATAATCAGCTGAACATGAGCTCCCAGGCTGATGCTGTGGCCAAAAGAGCTAATGCGATCCTAGGATGCATAACCAGGGGAATCTACATAGGAATAAAGAAGTTATTTTACCTTTATATTTGGCACTGGTGTGATTGCTGCTGGAATACTGTGTCCAGTTCTGGTGCCCACAATTCAAGCAGGAGGCTGATAAATTGGAGAGGGTTCAGAGAAGAGCCACGGGAATGATTAAAGGATTAGTAAACCTGCTTTATAGCAACAGACTGAAAGAACTCAATCTATTTAGCTTAACAAAGAATAATTATGCAGTGACTGATTACAGTCTATAAGTACGTATATAGGAAACAAACATTGAATAACGAGTTCTTCAATCTAGCAGAGAAAGATATATCACAATACAGTGGCTCGAAGTTGACACTAGACAAAATCATACTAGACGTAAGGTGTAAATGTTTGACAGTAAGGGTAAATTAACCATTGGAACAATTTACAAGGGTTGTGGCGGATTTTTCATCTCTGAAAATTTTAAAATCAAGTTTAGATATTTTTCTAAAAGATCTGCTGCAGAAATTTTTGGGCGGAATTTCTATGACCTATGCTATACAAGAGGTCAGACTACATGATCACGAGTCCCTTCTGGTCTTGGAATCTATGAATTCATGGACAGAATGAAAGGAAGCTCCTGGGGATTCACTATGGCCCCAGTCTAGTAATGATCTTTGCATGGGCATATCCCTGCACTCAAGGGAAGTCTCATTATAGACTCCAGTGAAGCTCTCTGTAGATGCAATAGTCTGCCTGAGCAGCATTGATTGCAGGGGATCTGGGCCATAAGGTGAGCTGAGGATGACCTGTGATGGATGGCAGAGACACTGGGCTGAATTTTGTGTAAATATACTGGACCAAATTGTACCTATAGTAACTGTCCTGTAATCCCCTTGAAGTCATGAGATTTTAACCCATGATTTGCAGATTATAGTGAGGGGAGTCTGTTCTTTAAGCAAGGCAAAGAAGGACCAGTGTCACTCATTTTATCATTAAACTCCAACAATTAAAGTCCAATGTCTCACTTTTCCAATGGTCATATGAAAAGAAAGTCAGAATGCTGGCTCGTCTTTAAGGCGATATATACTTTGTTACTTACTTATTCAGAACAGCCCAAGATATTTCAAATGTTTTCAGGGTCAGAGCTAGATAGAGAATTTTTGAGGAGAGAGGAAAAGCAAAAGCCCAGGACACGGAGTTGTGATGAACCCAGGAGCAGAGTGAGCTGTCACTAAGTACAGTGAATCAGGAGTGATAGCATTCCAGAAGAAGTGGAGGAAGACCAAAAGAGAAAGATAACAACTGAAAATAGGGTCACCAATCTGGGTGCTGCAAAAGAATAAAAAAGCTCCAGTATATAGTAATAGCAGTAAAAAAATATTCAAGCATTTTAAAAATTTCCAGAATGGTAACAAGTCCCAAACTCAAAACCTTGTTTACTTAGAATTAAGGCTGCTCAAGCGCAAATCCCACCAAAAGACCAAAGAAATCACCGATTAAGGCAACTCTCATGTATGTGCCTTAACACCCCAACATCACCCTACCCATATACTCTCAATGCCTTCCATCAATAGCAAGCTCTTCTGCACTTCCAGCATATAACTAACCACAATGCATACCCTCAGTTACTCAAATCATACCACCATCATATTAAAACTTCTAGTTGTAATGTGGCCTCATCTGAGAGGATTCACACTCAAAAGAGAGAAACTACACATCTCAGTTAATATGAAGCATGTGCATGTTACTTTTTTGCCTGTCTTGGATTGATACTTCTATACATGTGAATAACTAAGTACAATAAAATACCTTAGATGGAACTGAAATAGAGATTAGCCTGAGCCGTAATGTTCCCATTCTGGTATGAATTTTCCCAAAGTCACTCTATGTGTCTGTATATTTATACTAACCCCATTATTGTGTTAACTGAGATTTTGCATTGGCCCATTATAGAGATAAGGGACCAGCTATTAAGTTTGGATCCCCAAGTCTTTGCACTTGTCTTTAAAAAGCCCAGCATGTTGTTGCACTATATCAATCATAAATAGTAATAAACTTCTCCAAAGATAAGGGGTATTCAGATCCAGAGGTTTGGTTTGGGCCAGTCTCTAAAGTGAAAGTGACATTTTTTTTCAAGCAACAACTATTCAAATTGGTTTGAAACTTGTAGGTTGACTGTAAGAAGCAAAGTAGCCAAGGTCTGTTTCACTTACAGATTAGGCATCAATTTGCCAAATAGCATTTAATGTGCACTTTGCAAACACACTCAAGGGGAAACAGCTGAGGTTCTCTATGGATTTGTGGGTTACACTGCTGGTGCTAGGATGGGCTAGCACCAGCAGGAGAGTGAATTTGTGTGGGGGGGTGGAGGGTGAGAAAACCTGGATTTGTGCTGGAAATGGCCCACCTGATGATCACTTTAGATAAGCTATTACCAGCAGGACAGTGGGGTGGGAGGAGGTATTGTTTCATATTCTCTGTGTATATATAAAGTCTGCTGCAGTTTCCACGGTATGCATCCGATGAAGTGAGCTGTAGCTCACGAAAGCTCATGCTCAAATAAATTGGTTAGTCTCTAAGGTGCCACAAGTACTCCTTTTCTTTAAGGACAGTGTGTATGTCTGTATGTGGAGGAAGAGGGTAGCAGTATTTACCCAAATGTAACACTGAGGCAGTCTGCAAATGGAACAGAGAGGTGATTTTGAATGCAGCACAGAAATATAAAATAGGTTGTTTGAGGACAGGATATGGCACCTCTGGATTAGCAGTTCGGATCGAGACTGGGCCCATATAGTGACAGAAAGTCACTAATATCTGTCTGGTGGCCTATGTGCTATGGGTTTGTGGTCTCAGTCAACATTCTACTGGACAAATGGCGACATTACGAAAACCACCAGCAGAACTGGTATCTTTGTTTGCCATCTCAGCCAAGGGCCCAAGCACCTCTCAGTGCAAACTAAGACTGGAGTGATCCTCACACTGTTAGAGGCTAGTGTTGAGGCAAGTTGGTAGGGTAACGTGGGTCTGATTCTAAGCCTATTAACATCAGTGGAAAGAGTCACATTGATTTCAATGGACTCTGAATCAGGCCCAGTGAGAAGAAAGCCTGCTCTGTCAAACTAGCATCTTTCACAGGCACTAAAACCACATGCACAAAAAGCTACGAACAGAGTTTCTACCAAGCAGTCTTCTTTGGAATCCATCTGTAAGGTGGGAAAATATCTGACCTTTCTCCATCATGATCAGGGACTAGGATCATTTCACAGAGATGGCATTAACTCCTCTTTGCTAGCTCTTCTCTTTCGGTGCCTTGTTATTGTGGTTTTGTTTTAAAGGAGTAGTGATGGGCCAAAAAGCTTAGTCTCATCTCTTCACTTTGTTGCATTACTCTGTGCAGTAGTATCTAACCTCTTAATAGCTTATCTCCTTCCAACTGTATTTTACTTTTAAACGTGTGATTTTTAAATATTAGAGATACAAGGTGAATGAGGTTCAAAAAAGAACTAGATAAATTCAGAGACGATAGGTTCATCAATGGCTGATGGGTAAGGATGGTGTCCCTAGCTTCTGTTTGCCAGAAGCTGGGAATGTGCGACAGGGAATGGATCACTTGATGATTACCTGTTCTGTTCATGTCCTCTGGGGCACCTGGTATTGGCCACTGTTGGAAGACAGGATACTGGGCTAGATGGACCTTTGGTCTGACACAGTATGGCCGTTCTTATGTTCTTATGTTGAGGTGATATCTTTTATTGGACCAACTTCTGTTGGTGAAGGAGACAAGCTTTCCAGTTTACACAGAGCTGCTGCATCATCTTAGGTGGTTTTTTTTTAAAAATCAGTGAGTAAGATTGTGCAAATTATTCATTCTTGCTTCATCATAGCTGGGTTCGTAATGTAATACCTAGCCATACAAGTGGAGGGTGTAGTTTGGACTCATTTTCTGCTAGAGACTGTATCCCACTGGCAAAATAATTGTGGATGCCACAATGATTACCACTAATTGGGAATACACTCTATGGTGACTTTTACAGGATGGAGTAAAAGAGCTTCTGATGTTACCATTACCAGGAAGAACACATCTCCAGAAGGCTATAAAACCTCACAAGAAAGTACTGTTACACTTAATTGTCCTAACACAATTTATTATGATCATACAGAGATTTCTATCTTTTCAATAGAATAAATAATGGAGTATTAAAAAGTTCTTTTAGCCAAGTAAGATGCACCAGCGAAAGACTGTTCTGCTGAGGAATCTCTTTTAGTCTGCTAGCAGACTCCATAGTGTGGCTGAAATGGCCTTAAATCTACTTTGCTCCTAGTGACGGGAACTTTATATGACAACCTGTCACAGGGACCCAGAGTAAGCGGAATAGTTCTTTTTTAAAGGAAACATCTACATATGTGTGTGAGACTTACTGGCTCTTTAACACAACTCTCAATACGTTACTCATGTATTTTGTAAGGTTTACATATTATAAGCACGTTGATCACATGAACACTTAATGAAGCGTGTCACACATCTAGGGTCATATCCTTGGATTCTGGACTTAGCACCTCGCCTGCATAGGAGGGGGAATTCTCCCCTGAGGTTGGGGGAGCTGCTCTGTGGAGATTATTTCTGCTTTATAGCAGCCCCAGCGGACTGCCCCTGCTCTGGCAGCGGGAGAACTAGAGGCTCCACAGAAGCAGAATGCCTCCGGGAGTGCAGGGGGGAGCATAGCCAGTGCTGCATCTTTGGAGTGGCAACATGAACTCCCCCTGCAAGGGGCTGGCTCCTGTGGCTAGAGAGGGGGGTGCAGGGTTGTGACCCTGTCTTCAGCCTGCCCCGCTCTCACGTCACTTTGGGAGTTCTATTGGTGGTGCCAAACACAATAATTCACGTGAGTGCTAGGCCTGGGATTGTACCCAGCCTCTCCACAGAGCGATGAGCACAAGGGCCTCCCCCGCCATCCCTTGTGACCCTGCTAGGCCCAGGCCCTGGCCCAATCTCACCCTTAATGTATTTAAATATCTTTTATTAAGCACCCATCTTCAAAACCACCTGGGGTCAGATTCCGTGCTGCACCTCCCAGGTGGGGCAGCCCAAGTGGGGCAGGGGATCGGAAAAGGTGACTAAAAGTCACCTTTATGCCCTCCCAATTCTGGGCTGCAGTGCAGGCTGCCGTGACACCCCGTGTAACTTAGAACTGCCCTGCTGCTGCTCTAAGTTACAGCAACCCTGCGGTGCAAGTCAGAATAGCTGTAGTGGCATGCACTGTGGCCCTGCGCCTTCCTACTCCCAGCATCCCCCCATTAGGTTTGTGGGAGGACCAGCATATGGACCTGCATGGATGCAGTCCCTACACCGGGGGATTCTCCTCTGGCTGTGTTGGAAGTTTGCCACCCCTCTACACTACCAAAGGGAACAGTGAATCCTTCCTCTGGTTTCTGTACAACAAGTAAAAACATTAATGACCAAAACCTGAGACCGGAAGCCCAGCAAGAAACTGTCAAGAGAAAGGAAGGAGTAAATCATGCTCATGTTGTTGGATTTGCAAGTGGAACATTTATCATAAATGAGCATTCCCTCCCCCACCGTTCTTTTTTTAATTGATACCACTCTGCTGAGCAGCAGCTAGGGCCAGGGATGGGAACAGAGTATTTAACTGTGCAAAGTAAAAAACATACGGACAGAAAATTTGTTCTCCTGACCCATATATAGTGAGCTTATGTTTGCAGCTGTATTTTATTTTCTACCCTATTAGGTGGCTTGGAGATGCCCTCTCTTTCCTGTGTTCTTAAGATTGTGGTATTTAAGCACCAAATAATATCCCTAAGAACTCCCCCTTTTTTAACAAAAACAAGGACTTTGCATTAAGAATGAGATTGACCACAGGCTAATGTAATGTACCTGAGCAACCACCATAGCCCCCCTTAACTTTCTGTCACATACCCCTTTCTGCTACTGTAAATCAATAACACCTCTTTTTTGTATCAAACGTGGCAGAAATATCTCTTAAACTAATATAATTTCAAAAAAGGATTACTGAAAGATCTCATGAAATAAGCTAATTCTTGCATTTCACACAGTCAGGCCAGTTAAAATTGACATCAAGCATTGTGTATGTTCCTTGGAGAGGGTCTTCAGTACTATGTATCTCATGGGTGTCATTGGATGTAATTGTTGCCATGCTAAATATTCATGTATGAATAGTCTGGAATAAATTCTCTTGTAAATTGACAGAGGGCAAGTTAGAACTGTCCTTGAGTCTCTCATCTGCATCCTCATTTTTGCAAAACTGTCGTGTGTGTGTGCGTGCATGAGTGTGTGTGAACAAAATGTACTTGGTTAATTTAAACAGAGAAGGCTCTTCTCTTTGTGGAATGGCTGGGATGCTTGCTTTCAGCACTTTTAACACTGGCCACTTACACTGAGTCAGTTGCAGATCGTGAAGAATGGTTTAATACAATTTATTTTTAGTAGAACTTTTATAATAGCACCTATGGCCTCAGTTGAGATCAGGGCCACATTGTGCTAAGCATACTATACACACACGTAAGTAAGAGACAGTCCCTGCCATGAAGAACTCACAATCTAAATAGGCAAGACAGACAAAGGGTAGCAGAAAGGAGGTATTATTATCATTCTCATTTTAGAGATGGGAGAGAGAGGTACAGAGAGATGAAGCGACTTGCATGGGGTCACATGGGGGTCTGTAGGAGAATCAGGAAGTGAACCCAGATCTCCTGTCCAGCATCTTAACAACAAAAGCAGCCTTTCCTCTTTTCAGTTCAGTAATACTCTACTCACATGACAAGCTACACAAGTATTGCTAGACCATAAAAGAAGGACAGATCTCCCGGCTATCTGTCCTAAAGTATGAACTGTCCAGCTCAGTGGGTCTGAGGTTTGATTCTCTGGGCCCATTTGTCTTTTCCTGATTTGGTGCCAGGTTGCAATACAGCATGAAACTTTCCTTGCCATGTCTTTTCTTTCTTACAAAGTTCTGCTCAGGTTTTTTTCCCCTTATCACTTTTTGATGAAAAATCTTTCATTACTTCTGATAATAAGTGTAAATATCTTTCTCACACTCCCCTGTGTTTTGGACCCTAGAGTAGAATCTGCCTCTCCCTTTCAATCTCTCCTCTATCCCACTGGCTGCTTGCAGTTGTTTTCTTAGCTTGAATGGTGCTTTGTGTGTCCTGGTTCCCACCTCTAATTTATGGTCAGGTATTCTGTGTTTGGTCAGAGTCTGTCTTAGCTTTGCACATGTCACTGGGGTGAGGTAGGGATCTGTAACAATTTAATGTATTGTTTTGATCTTCCAAACAATTCATATTTGGGTATTTTAGGTGTTGGTTTCGTGTCTTCAGCATCCTTCAGTATGGGTCAGGTTGTCTGGTAGGGGCAGTTCTATGGGGCACCTCATGTTGTTGACTGGGCCTCCTTTGCCACTAATGTAAATTCAGTGACCCAACTGTCAGCTGCTTCTTACCCTGTCCTCTCCCTTTCTGCCCACAGAGGGTAAATCTATACTGCAACATAAGCCTATACTTCAGCCCGTGCTACACTCCAGTTGTGCTAACCCAGGGTTCAGACCAAGGGACCCTTCAGGGCTGGAGAGTCCGAGCTCAGGTTAAGCCAGGACCCAGGACTGAGTACTATTGCTTGGCATTGTAGACACAGCCCCGCTTGACTCAGGTCCTGGGAGTCAGCCAGAAGTATCTCACAATTCCACAGGACCATTTCTTTAGTCCTGTCTATCCCAACAATCTGCAATCCACTCTATTGAAAATGGAAGCCATCCCCCTCGCCCTCTTTGCGGACAGCAGCAGCTCAAGTCAACGTTAAGTCATTCTCTTCTGGTCACTGATGTGCAAGCCCACTATCAGAGAGTCGCCTGGGGTTGCGATGGAGAGCGAAACAATCAAGATGTTTGCAAAGCGAGCTGCTTCCTGGCAATATGCATTGGTCAGAGGGGCAAATGCGTCTCCCACCAAACTTTCCACATGTAAAAAGGCTTCTGATTTGCAGGCTGACTCACTGCTGACTTTTGTTTCAGTGCTGAAGCAGCACTTCCCATGGCGGTGCCTCCTGTTTGTCATTCAGCAGAAACCACCGTGAGTGCAATGACAAACGACAGACAGGCTGCAAGTCTGAGATGAAATAAATACCCTTTATCATGTTACTCATGTTCACGGGGCCTGTGAAATCAAGGGGACATTCATACTTATCCCTGAAAACCTCCCACTTGGTCTTACTAATTGTTTTCTAAAATGATATCCTGGTGTTGCAGAAAAAAGAGCTATTTGCAATGTCAAAACACAACCAATCTATGGGATTCTGACTTTAGGCAGTCTTGATCAAGGGGTGGAACATAGGCTGAAACCTTCCAGAATGAGCCCCATGAGGCTTTTTGACTCAGTCGCCCCTCTGAGTCACAATCTCTCTCCTGCTTGCTCCTAGGGGTAGTAATTTACTGTTGGCCTATAGCACAGTAAATTACTACCCCTCCACACCACTACGATTTAGCTACTCTGGTCAGTGAGGAGGATGGTGGAAGAGGTTGGAGCCAGTTCAACCCATTCCCTGCCCACTCCCTGACCACCTGCTCCAGGGAGGATATGAATGGGTGAGTAGACCCCCCACTCCCGTGATGGCTACTGAGGCTCTTGTTCCTTCATATTTTCTTGAAGGTCTACAAATGACAAGGAAACAAAGAAATTCAAACTTCTCTCTCTGGGCCAATAGGGGAAGAACAAAATTGCACTACATTGGTCAAACGGTTGGTGGAACTGTCCCCTTAGGGTCAAGAATAGCTGGCAGGACCCAGGCAGGAAAAAAGGATGGGGACAGGGAGAAGAAGGGAGATGACTGTGGATGAGTGCTTCACCTAAGCATGCATTTAGCCATGTAAACAACCTCGATTCGTGAGGTGAGGTAGTAAGATATATTTTTTTAATTATTGAGCTGTGTACACATTATAAAACCATTACGGAACCAAAGTGTATAAAATTCCAAATTACAAATACCAGCTTATACAAAGGGGTAATAAAATAAATAATACATTAACTAGCTACAGCACTCTGTATTCATAGGCAGTAATGGAACCATATACATCAAAGGCCATAAAAATGCATACATTAAACAGGGTGCATAGTGGTAGCTGAGGTTTATCTTGATCCTTTCTGCTTTCATGAAGGTCTATTAGCACTGGGGGATGGGAGCTGTATTTGCCACTTAAGCCATTATTGATCGGCTGAGAGAATTGCAAACCTCATAGACCAGGCCAGCAGGAAAAAGGGTGAGAACTTAGCTTGACACAGCACATTAACACTGTAAACAAAGTAAGCTTTGAAGGTTATTATGCATGACCGCTGTGTCCTGTGCCTATGAGATGGAACACCAACATGGAGGAGTATCTTGTCTTTGGGCAGAAGGAGAGGGATGTTTAAGCATGTAATCTTCATGGAGAAGAGGTCTTGAGCCAAATTCATCTCCCAAGTTCAGCAGGGTTACTGCAGGGATGAATCTGGCTACCTGTGGCTCAGAAAAGAACAGTCTCACGGGACAGATTCTCTGCTGTGCCTCACAGCACATGCAACAACAGGCATGGCCCAGGCAGTGAGAGGGCAAAGATGTCTTTATTCTGCCTTTAGATTCGGCAAGGACTGGCCTGGCTAGATTTAAACTGGTCTTGTCAAGGTTTTCCTTTGCCTACTTGATATGTTTAGATGTCTTGTTGAATTGTATAGGATTGCCCCAGATTCTCAACGCTACAGAGCAATGCCTAAGTAAAAAGGCATATAGTACTGGCACAGCATCACTAAGCAGATGGACAGCATTCTTAGCTCAGTCAAGTAATAGCCAGCTTCACTCTAGGCTATAAAATGTCTTTTCTTCCCACTCTTGTTCTACTTACCGTAACCTTCCCTAGATTTGCGAATCTGTGCAGCATACTGCTGTGACTACAGGAGGTGGTACTGTACATATAACGGGTCCAATCCAAAAAACCTTTACGTCCATGAGTAATCAGTGGGATTATTCACAGGAGTGGGGACTATATACCAAAGTTTTCAGGATTGGACACATCATTGGTAAAACACTTCAGGATCCTCTAGAAAGAAAGATTATATAGCCAGACTGTTTATCAAATCTAATATTGTTGTAATGGTATTTTTAAAACCTAAACTCTGTCCCTTAAAGACTTGACAGAGTCTTGTCAGTGGAATATTTTCAATTTGACACCAATAGCACACCCAGAACTGGTTTTTGCTATGCCTAGGAACAGTTCAAGAGGAGGGTTATTTTGCCTATTTTGACACAAGCCAGGTAAACTTCATTCGATGGCATTATTCAACTTCTACCATCAGGAAGGGTAGTCTATGGCCCACTGCAAAATGATTTTTTAAAATTGTCAGCTGTCTTTCAGAATAAACAAATGAAAGGAGAAGAGCATCATAAAAAGGGGAAAAATAATCGAGAGTCTTAGATTTTCCCCTATTAAAGCATTTTGCAGTCACAGGTCCTATATATGATAGCCAAGATGCTCAGTTACTGTAAATCAACAAAGTTGTTGGAACGATGCTGATTTTCACCATCTCAGGTTCTCGTCCTCTGGTTAATTAATATACAAGAAGGCTTACATGATCCTTGTCTCTGTTTTCCTGGATTTATTCAAGCTGTGTATCTGAATCATGTTACTCACTAAATGAAACCATCCCTCCTCTTTCTTGCTCTCTCTGTCTTTGGGCCAGATTCTGATCTCAGGCACACAGGTGGAGATCTGGAGTAATTCCACTGGACTAACACTGTCTTCAGTGGAATTACTCTCAATTTACACTGCTGTAACTGAGATCAGAATCTCTTGTCTTCCTGCCTCTTTCACTCACACACATGCTGGCACATGAAAATTTATTGTATTTAATTGTTAACTTAATAAAAGCAGTATTTGAATGCCAATTTCTTTTGACATTTATTTATTGGGTAGGTGCAGCAGTATCTACTGGTGCACTGGAAATAACACCCATCCTTAAGTCCTATACAATTCAGCTAATCAGAAGGGTTTGGAAAGTGTTTTACCCTTGACAGTGACCTGTATTACAATTAAAGCTCATGATGTAGGTTTCTTATTTGCCCAAGGAGACAACAAGATTTGCTATGTAATTTGAGAAGCACTTACAATACTGCTACTCATGTTGTAAGCTGATTATTAAGTTCAGCACAATTGCTTCCATAAGAAAATCAGAATTCACAGTCAAATAAAGTGTACAACCCTGATGTGTAGATGCTTCTTACTGCTACTGTATATAAATCAGATTCTGCTTAGCAACTGCTGCATATCATGTTTATTAAACACCTTCTGGTTATAACAGCAGAGGGTACTAAAAATCCTTCATGAAAATCTCACAAAAATCTTTTCACATCTCAGATATTTTTAAGGTCTAATTTTAGTGAAAAGACTCTGTCTGCGGAAGAGGTACTTTGGGTGCCCAGAACATGTGCTTCTTCTATAAGTCACATGGAAAAGTTTTCTCAGCTTACAACCCAAACAAAATGTTTTGGGCTATTATTGCCTTAGTCCTCGGGTTCAACATAGCAGGAGGAGAATTAAGCTTATTTCCTTAGCTACTGTGGAGATGGGGTAATGCTATTAATGATTCTGGAGATTAATTTAAAAAATAACTGTTTTTTATTAAGAGGTAAATTCACCTTCATGAACATGCTAGAGTAAGCAACATTTCATTAGGGGACATTTTTATTAGCTGATCAGTGATTCTCAGTGCAGGACACTGTTACTGAGAAACTCCTCAGACTTGATCAACCATTTCATGGGTGATACATATACCCCACATACACAAGATGAGCCTTTTAAAGTGGATTCAGATACTGCTGAGATCTGGTAGGTTAAAAACTGTCAGATGACTGTGCTGACAGTCATTACTAACAGTATGTGGAACTAATTTCAAAATGTCAGGCCTCATGAAAAATTAATTCACATGGTAGAAAAATAAAATAGCAATAGAAATCATCAGCTGCTTGATCCCTTCCTCTTCTACCTGTTTTCCTTCTGTGCTCTGCCTTGACTGAGTTGCTTCGCTCCTGTTTCATGCTGCTGAGTCTCTGATCTTCATTTCTGTTCTTCTCCTCAAGGATTCAGAGACAAAACCACAATGCTCTTATTACTGAATCTCTCAGCAACTTTTGACACAGTCGACCACAATGTGCTGTTGACCTGATTACATGACCTAGTTGTAGTGGATGGTGCAACCATATGGTGGCATGTGGATTCCTGCAGGGATGACTACTGTCCCCACGCTGCTTCTATGTCCCTAGGAGACCTCTTGGAGAGGCAGGGAAATGTTATAGGCTCCACTGCCAAAAATACACTGAACACACCCAGCTCGATCATTTCAATAAGACACTCGCCCCATCGCAAAGATGTCACAATGTTGACAAGAGATCAGCACCAGGATGAAGAATCGCTGACTCAAACTGAACTGGAGCAAGGCCAAAGTGATGCTGATGGGAAGGGAAAAATGCTTTGAGGAGCCCGTTCAGACTCTGACATCACCATGTGTCAAAGTAAAAAGCCTTGAGGTCTTATGCTCATCGCTAAGAATACAATCTGCTCACACAGGTCATGGATTCTGTAACTTTAATAGATATCTGTGACTCCTTCAGCTACAGTGTGTGGCAGGGTATGGGCTTGGGCTTCATCCCCCTGCGGTGAGGCTCCAACTTGGGCTTCAGCCCTGCCATGACCATATGCTGATTTTATACATTTTTACCATGAGCGTTCCATGAATTTTGCCTAATTTTACCATGACAAAATCATATCCATACTCATCACTAATCATGAATAAGGCTGCGAGTCTGTCACGGCGGTCACAGATTCGTGACCTCCATGACTATTGCAGCGGCTGGTGCTGGCTCAGGGGCTGCCTGAGCCAGGCAATCCCTGTTCCAGCAGCAGCAGTTTGGATGCGTGGGAGAGGGCTGAGGGCTAGGGGTTGGGGAATGCGGGGAGGAGGCTCCCCGGCTCCCACTGTCATGGCCCCCCTGCAGCTTCTACATGGCGGAGGGGCTGGCGGGGGGGCTCCACACCGCCTGCACCCACAGGCCCTGCCCCTGCAGCTCCCATTATCTGCGGTTCCTGGCCGATGGGAGCTGTGGAGGCCGACGCTTGTGGCGGGAGCAGTGGAGCGCTTTCCCTGACCCCTGCCTCCACCACCTAGGAGCTGCAGGGATGCGGAGTCGGGTAGGAAGCCTCTGCCTCTGGCTCTCAGGTCATCTTCTGCACCAAATCCACATCCTGGTCTTGATCTGAAAGATCTGAAAAAAGACTACCTGTCCGTGCAATGGAGCTGTATTCCTGCCCCAGACAAATCTTGCAAAAGTTGGAGATCAAATGTTCATGATCAAAGGTAAAAATCCATATCTCTCTGGTAGGTAAAGCAATTTACCAGAAGGGATAAGTCTGAGCTCAAGCCTAACCATCTTCAGATTATGTTGTAAACCTACTTTGTAGGTTTGGGAGTCACCAGATGGCACTGTCAGACAGTTTTACATAGTTTGTTTAACTGACTGGATAGGCAGTTAGATCTTGGAATAAATGCTTTGTTGTTAGTTATGGTACAGTTCATTTTAGAAACTGTGCATTATCATTTGTAATGTTTGTTCTCTATGGGTGTTTCTCTGACTGGAATAATTGTTTTCTTGCAGAAGTGTGTCTACAGGACATGCACACAAGCAAACAAACATTACATGTGTGGGAAAATAATTACACACCTATTCACTAAATGCTTCCTGCCATAACCAAAGACAAGGAATTATTAACATGCACAACCTGTTTAGTTGTATATTGTTGGTGTAGAATTGTTGCTGTGTTCCACCCCCAGAAGTGGCCATTTTCAGTGACAGATGAACAATCCTTATATAAACAGCCTGATTCATTCTCAGTTTCTAAATGGCCTGATTTTTCTTGCTATTACCCTGGATTTGCATTTACTTCAGTGGCGTTACTCCTGATTTACACTGGTGTACCTGAGCATAGAATCAGGCACAAAAAATCCATAAATTACTTGGTATCTATCTGCATTAAAGGTGCTATATAAATGTCAGTTGTTATTATAAGTAATAATCACATTCAGGCACTTTAGGCATCATGTTTAGAAGTGACACTTCTCAGGTGCATTTGAAACACTTGGTAGTGCCTCATACCAGAGTACAAAAGACCATATCCTTAGCTGGTGTAAGCTAGCAAGCACCATTATCTTCAACAGAGCGACACCAGTTTACACCAGCTGAGGATCTGGCCAAAAAGTTGAGGTGTCTCGCAGGCTGTAACTCAGCATCAACTCTGCCTGTTGTTCCTCCTTGCTTTAATTACAGAGTTGGAGATGGTTGTCTATCTTTGGAGTGTTGCTGGGAATGATATAGGGAGAACAGTCTGAGAATTCAAATTATACTACAGATCATCATGTCCCGCAAGAAGCAAAAATATTTGGATTATTAAACTAAGCAAAGCAAGATGGCATCATAGATATCTCACATTTGAAAACCTATAGGTGTATGATTTATACTCCTTTTAAGTGGCTTCATTAACTAAAGTTCTCTAATATATTTCAGTGCTCACGTAGACTTAAAAAAAACAGTGTTAAAGACCAGCTTGTTATTAATTGTTCTTATTTATTTGTATTGTTATAGCATCTAGGAGCCCTAGTCATATATTTTTGCACACTTAGGTGCATGATGCAAATTTGTTTTCTATTATCATGCATAAAGGATAACTCTAAAAGAATTACAGTTAATCCCTGATTTTCACAAGCATTGTGTTATATACAATGCATTGAAGTATCAGTCATAAAGATATGATTAGAACGAGACTGATATAAAAGGATGTACTGTAAGATTTCCTTAAATTGCACTGTATGTAACATCAATACAGCCTCCATGTACAACAATATGAAAAGTTAATATCTGCTGTATCCAAGTAATTGATGTGTGTCAACCCAATTCTTTTTTTTTTTTTTTTTTTAAATCAAGGACAATTCATTCCAGCCACCTCAGTTTGACATAAAAATCTTACCTTCGTTATTAGATTGTGACTGCCATAAGCTAATTATTTTTGATAGTCCTGATTGTTTCCATATAATTTCAGTGTAATTTATTTTAGCATACATCTGAGTGAAAAACAATGAAGTTGCTTTACATTTATATTTATATCTATGACCCTACATGGAAAATTGAAACTGGTGGGTTTTTTTGTCTTGATGATGATGTAAGGAAATGAATATCTACAAATTCAAGAATTGTCCTAATAAATCGGAAGGATCTGATTTTACACCTGGCACATCTAGAGGGAATAATACTAATTGCTATTATTTCTTCCAGTGTTATGAGTGTTAGAACTAAGGAGTTTTTCTAT